>NC_088401.1:25373924-25673924 GCF_034236695.1 Oncorhynchus nerka | reverse complement strand
TTCAAGCTCAACTTCCGCGAGAACGCCCGCTCTCGCACGGACCACGGCGCCGACATCATAACCTGGCCAGCCCCGGGAGACAGCCCCTCACACCCACAACGCAGCGTCTCTCTCAACGACTCCCTGACTTCTGCTGGCTACCCCCGCTGTCCCCTCCCCCCCGCTGGGACAGGGGGGCAACGGCACGCTAGCAGGACTCAGGTCATGACCCTCAATCCCACATCCAAACACCTCACCCATGTATCATTCTCTTACTACGCCTAAACCTGCGCTTACCTACCTACCGCTGTCCTGTGTTCCCATTGGATGAGCTGACATTGTACATACAGTAGAGCAAGCTTCAAGCAGGTTGGGATAACATTGGGAGGGGAACGGAGGCTTGCCATGTTAACTGTGAAGTCTAATTCATGTTTCCTTACCTCTCCAAGAGCATAACATGGCAGTTGCAGCGTACAGTAGCAAAAATCAGTCTTATCTAGTATTACAGTACTTCCTAGTGCCGTTTTAGTGAGAGTAATCTACCAGGCATCGCCAGCCCTGAACACACCCGTTTGGTTCACATAGACACCCCCAATGGGAAACCTTCCTAGACTCACCTGTGGTGGGTTATGTACGCAGACTAATATGTGTGTAGAGCCCTTTTACTTGTGAGCATGTAGGGCTGTGGTGTGTTCCCAATAACCATTGATTCATTTACTCACTATTCACCAAACATCGACTCATTCACTTAACTGCCTCACCTCCCTCCTCTCTCATATCCATGTACCCAGAGTCCAGACCCCTCTTTTTCACTGTCCAAGGGTTAAATACATTTTGTTTTTAAAGAGCACTCACAAAATATTAGTAAACTAGTAGACTGTACTTGAACAGTAGGCTATTTAACTCTCTTTAAACGGTGTGTTTGTGATGGTGTGTTTGATTGAATAATACTGTAACAATGAGCTGTGGCGTTCTGTTCTGTTTACTTTTACATTCGTTTATTTTCCTCATCAGCTTAGTTTTAAGGTTTGTTTCATTGTTTTCTTCTCTTTACCAACAGGGCTCAGAAATCCTCTTGAATACACACGCATATATTTTTCTCGAAACAAAGGCACACAGGCATGAAGATGCGACTCCGTTTAGGGCGTTGAGACTGAGAAAGCATGTCAGGGGTGTGACGAGGGAGACAAAGACAGATATAAAAAGGGAGACAGCGAACACTGAGGCGTAGTGACGTAAAGACGTGTCCTCTTCAGTGTGTTAAGACAACAATGTGATGTGTCAGAATAGTGCTGTCTAGGAAAACTCCAGAGGGTAATAGAATGTTAAGATGAATTATGTGAAGGAAAGTGTCTTGGAGGTTGGTGGAGCGATGTGTCTTGTACTGTACGTGCCTCCTGTCCTGCTTACCTGAAACTGGGATGGGACTCGGGCTGGAAGCTCAAGCTGATGGACCCTTGTCCCTGGAGTGACACAGACAGACAGAATGTCATAGTTGAAAATGAAACCGCATGGTGGCACTGTAGTTTCATTAGGATTTAGAATAATCGTATTTTGTGACCAGTCCTGCTTGTTGTCCCATTTCAGCTGTTTTCTGAGGGTTCTGGTAAAGTGTTATTGACAGTTATAAGAGGACTTGCTGAAGGACTTGTTGGAACATTATTAGAGGTTCTGCTGAAGGACTTGTTTTTGTCAGGCTGTTGGCAGTGGAACATTCAATGTGGCTTATTTTACTTGTAGTAATGTATCCAACAATTGCCTCCAATTGCCTTTTTAGTGCATGGCCAGGTAATATCATGCCCAGAGCAGAAAGCCTATGTGCATTATGACTTGCAGTGTTGTGGTTCAGTATATTTGTCCTTGGGGGCAAATAGTCGGTGTTGTATCTTCTTCTCTTTTTTTTTTACAGTGGGCAGGAAGAAAATTGGGGGCTGTCAATTTGATTCTAAATTCTATTGCAGTTTGGTATATTATATAATTCAGCTATAAGTTCGTCATGTTTTTTAAATGTGTTGAGCTCAAAATAAGGACAGTACACCAGGTACTCTTTTTGAGGAATGATCCCCCCCCCTAATTCGCATCAAGATGTAGACCTACTTTATCCTCTTAAATCAGAGATATGGAAACTATTAAAATGACCTTAAATTCTTGAATATATTAAAGAGGGTGTGTGATGGTAATGTGTATTTCATGAAAGGTAAAGCTGTCTCTCCACACACTGATTTACTCCCATATTGTTCCTAGGATATCCATGAAATAGTGTTTAAAAGACATTGTAATAATGTTTTTAAATTAAATTAATCACAATCTATTGAGATGTGTGGAATAGGCCTAATACCCAGAGCCAAAAAAAAGTCTATTTAAATGTTTTAAGAAAATGGTCAATACATTTTATTGTTATCAACTAGATGTTCTTTTAAAATTGGAGAGGTTTGTAGATATAGATATTGGAGCGGTTTTGTAGTACAGCAGTGATTGTTGTAAGAGGAACGGCTGCTGAGGTGGATCGTAGTATCGCCTCTGGTGACACGATCCTCATCTGATAAGAGACATTTCAATATTACCCCTGATCCTGACTTACCACACTCACCGGTATGTTCTCTCTGAGATTGCACACGGTTGTATATAAATAGATATTTGACTGTTTTATACACTTTCGCCACAGGAAGAAAAAAACAATATGAAAACAACAATGACGGTAATAAGGATGTTACATACAGCTTTTATGTTAATATGTCTTTAACAGTTTTAATGGTAAGGGGTATCATTATTGTTATTGAGCAAGTCTGTCTTTTTTCCAAGAAAAGGGCTGCTGAAGTGAAAGAATGTTATAGAGATATAATGTTCTATAGATGCAACACTTTTGTATTTATCTTGTGTTCCCATACCGACATGGTGGTTGGGTCAGTGGGGAGTGTTTGAGGGGCTATACGCATGGGAGGCATAATGAGGTCTGGTCCAGTTTGTGGATTGCTGTCTATTGAACAGTGTTTATTTCACAAATTGTAAGAGTTTTGTTAACTTTCACATAACCTTTTTCCATCCCCACAACCCCAGTCTTAAGAAATGAAAATACTCTTATTTACAGGTAGACCTTCAGATGTGATTTTGACATTGTAGGATACAGTGACCTTCTTGCGTTGATTTGAAAACAAGATACGTGCAACATGGAAGGGATTGAAACTAATGTGTAGAATTGCACTGTATAACATGCCATTGTGGTGCAGGGCTTCCTGTTAAAGCAGGAAGTGGGATTAGAAGTGAGGTCATATCTGTCATTTAGGAATATTGTTGCCCTTGCCCTACACGCACGCACACACAGAAACACACACACACACTCTGTCCTGGAGTGTCATGGAGACGTCCGCGCCCTAACACACCCTTATGTAAGGCTAACAGTAGCTGTCAGGTTTGGCTTGTGTTACTTAGAGCTCTCCAGTAATGCTACAATGAGCTCCATAGATCTGCTTCTTCCGCTAGCGCACACCCAATGTGCAAGTGTACTCATAGAAAACACCTATTTAAGAGCATGCAGAAACAAATGGAATGTGTTCAGTAGACTTATGTCATTCGCAGAATTTGTCATTTGCAGAATTTGTTTTTTTGTTTTTCATTCATTTTGAATTGACATTTTTGGTTTGAAAGAAGTGTTTATTGTGATTAATTGTTAATTAGTGATGTGATTATTAAACATTAAAAAACAAAATGTTTAAGATATTGTGCTTGTCTTTTGATCAGTTACGTTATCCTCTCTGTCCTCTTTTAGACATAATATAAGCCACATGGCCTATAAGCCAGGTAACTGCTAAAATAACTGAAACACTTGAGTAAATGAGGTACACAAAGTATACTGAACAAAAATATAAACACAACATGTAAAGTGCTGGTCCCATGTTTCATGAGCTGAAATAAAAGATCCTTGAAATGTTCCATATGAACAAAAAGCTTATTTCTCTCGTTTTGTGCGCAAATTTGTTTACATCCCTGTTGGTGAGCATTTAACACTTTGCCAAGATAATCCATTCACCTGACAGGTGCGGCATATCAAGAAGCTGATTAAACAGCATGATCATTACACAGTTGCACATTGTGCTGGGGACAAAATGTCACTCAAATGTGCGCTTTTGTCACACAACACAATGCCACAGATGTCTCAAGTTTTGAGGGAGCGTGCAATTGGCATGCTGACTATATGAATGTTCACCAGAGCTGTTGCCAGATAATTGAATATTCATTTCTCTACAATAAGCCGCCTCCAATGTCGTTTTAGAGAATTTGGCAGTATGTCCAACCAGCCTCACAACTGCAGACCACGTGTAACTACGCCAGCCCAGAACCTCCACTTCCAGTTGCTTAACCTGCGGGATCGTCTGAGACCAAGCCACCCGGACAGTTAATTATATTTATGTCTGTAATAAAGCCCTTTTGTGGGGGAAACTCATTCTGATTGGCTGGGCCTCGCTCCCCAGTGGGTGGGCCTATGCCCTGCCAGGCCAACCCATGGCTGTGCCCCTGCCCAGTGATGTGAAATCCATAGATTAGGGCATAATTAATGTATTTCAATTAACTGATTTCCTTATACTGTATGAGCTGTAACTCAGTAAAATCATTGAAATTGTTGCATTTTGCATTTACATTTTTGTTCAGTATATATTGAAAGCAGGTGCTTCCACACAGGCGTGGTTCCTGAATAGTGGCGATTTTAGCATTTACATCTTGGTGGGGAAAACTCAACCAATTTTTTTTAGATGCATGCCAGCAAAGCCACTACACAACATTTTATTATTTTATTCGACTTACAGTGCATTCAGAAAGTATTCAGACCCCTTGACTTTTTCCACATTTTGTTACGGTACAGCCTTATTCTAAAATGTATTAAATCATTTTTTCCCCTCATAAATCTACACACTGCTTTTGCAACAGCTAATGGGGATCCTAATAAAATACCAAATACCCCATAATGACAAAGCGAAAACAGGTTTCTAGAATTTTAAAAAATTCAGCTCAGATGCATCCTGTTTCCATTGATCATCCTTGAGATGTTTCTACAACTTGATTGGATTCCACCAGTGGTAAAATTAAATGATTGGACATGATTTGGAAAACCACACACCTGTCTATATAAGGTCCCAGAGTTGACAGTGCATGTCAGAGCAAAAACCAAGCCATAAAGTCGAAGGAATTGTCCGTAATTTTGGAACTACCAAGACTTACTTGAGCTGGCGGCCCGATCAAACTGGGCAATCGGGGGAGAAGGACCTTGGTCAGGGAGGTGACCAAGGACCCGATGGTCACTCTGACAGAGCTCTAGAGTTTCTCTTTGGAGATGGGAGAATCTTCCAGAAGGACAACCATCTGTGCAGCACTCCACCAATCAGGCCTTTATGGTAGAGTGGCAAGACAGAAGCCACTCCTCAGTAAAAGGTACATGACAGCCCACTTGGAGTTTGCCAAAAGGCAAGGACTCTTAGACCATGAGAAACAAGATTATCTGGTCTGATGAAACCAAGATTGAACTTTTTGGCCTGAATGCCAAGCGTCATGTCTAGAGGAAACCTGGCACCATCCCTACGGTGAAGCATGGTGGTGGCAGGATCATGCTGTGGGGATGTTTTTCAGCGTCAGGGACTGGGAGACTAATCAGGATCAAGGGAAAGATGAACGGAGCAAAGTACAGAGAGATCCTTAATGAAAACCTGCTACAGAGCGCTCAGGACTTCAGACTGGGGTAAAGGTTCGCCTTCCAACAGGACAATGACTCTATGCACACAGACAAGACAACGTAGGTGTGGCTTCAGGACAAGTCTTTGAATGTCTTTGAGTGGCCCAGCCAGGGCCCAGACTTGAACCCGATTGCACATCTCTGGAGAGACCTGGAAAGAGCTGTGCAGCGACGCTCCCCATCCATCCTGACAGAGCTTGAGAGGATCTGCATAGAAGAATGGGAGAAACTCTGCAAATACAGGTGTACCAAGCTTGTAGTGTCATACCCAAGAAGACTCAAGGCTGTAATCACTGCCAAAGGTGCTTCAACAAAGTACTGAGTAAAGGGTCTGAATACTCACAGTACCAGTCAAGGTTTGGACACCTACTCATTCAACGGTTTTTCTTTATTTGGACTATTTTCTACGTTGTAGAATAATAGTGAATACAAATAACACATATGGAATCATGTAGTAACCAAAAAAAGTGTTTCTTCATAGTAGCCACTCTTTGCCTTGACAGCTTTGCACACTCTTGGTATTCTCTCAACCAGCTCCATAACCTGGAATGCATTTCAATTAACAGGTGTAACTTGTTCAAAGTTCATTTGTGGAATTTCTGTCCTTAATGCATTTGAGACAATCAGTTGTGTTGTGACAAGGAAGGGGTGGTATACAGACGACAGCTCTATTTGGTAAAAGACCAACCCCATATTATGGCAAGAACAATTAAAATAGGCAAAGAGAAATGACAGTCCATCATTACCTTAAGACACGAAGGTCAGTCAATATGGAACATTTTAAGAACTTTGAAAGTTTCTTCAAGTGCAGTCGCAAAAATCATCAAGTGCTATGATGAAACTGGCTCTCATGAGGACCGCCAAAGGAAAGAAGACCCAGAGTTACTTCTGCTGCAGAGGATAAGTTCATTAGAGTTACAGTACCAGCCTCAGAAATTGCAGCCCAAATAAATGCTTCACAGAGTTCAAGTAACAGACACATCTCAACATCAACTGTTCAGAGGAGACTGCGTGAATCAGGCCTTCATTGCTGCAAAGAAAACACTAATTAAAGACACCAATAAGAAGAAGAGATTTGCTTAGGCCAAGAAACACGAGCAATTGACATTAGACCGGTGGAAATCTGTCCTTTGGTCTGATGAGTCCAAATTTGAGATTTTTGGTTCCAACCGCCATGTCTTTGTGAGACGCAGAGTAGGTGAACGGATGATCTCTGCATGTGTGGTTCCCACCATTAAGCATGGAGGAGGTGTGATGGTGTGGCGGTGCTTTGCTGTTGACACTATCTGTGATTTATTTAGAATTCAAGGCACATTTAACCAGCATGGGTACCAAAGCATTCTGCAGGGATACGCCATCCCACCTGGTTTGCGCTTAGTGGGTCTATCATTTGCTTTTCAACAGGACAATGAACCAAAACACCTCCAGGCTGTGTAAGGGCTATTTGACCAAGAAGGAGAGTGATGGTGCGGCATCAGATGACTTGGCCTCCACAATCACCCAACCTCAACCCAATTGAGATGTAAGGGTCGACGTTTTTACGTCTTCACTATTATTCTACAATGTAGAAAATAAAGAAAAATCCTTGAATGAGTAGGTGTGTCCAAACTTTTGACTGGTACTGTAAATGTGATATTTCAGTTTTATTTTTTAGAAATTAGCAAACATTTCTAAAAAGCAGTTTTTGCTTTGTCATCTTGGGGTATTGTGTGTAGGTTGATGAGGAAAAAAACTATTTAATGAATTATAGAATAAGGCTATAAGGTCACACTATATGTGGTCTGAAAAGGAAGGAAAATACAATCATGAGGATCCACTTTTATAGACAATATACCAGCGCACAGAAAGCGCATTTCTCAAACAAAAAAACACGCGCAATATCAACTGGAATTACATGGGTATATTACTGAACTTTTTGTTGGCAAAACATATTTCAATGGGAAGAGACTGTCACTGACAAACATGGTTACAGACCCAACATCATGGTAAATAACGTTGGCATATAAGCAGACAATGAAAGCTCTTACAATATTCGATAATGCCATTTGTCTAAAACAGGCTATAGGCTATATGTGCACCACCAAAAACAGTAGGCTACATTCTGAGGAGAGGGACCACATTTTTAGTGTGAGACTCAGGCTACTAACAGGTACACAATATACACTTAGTATTACTTTCTTAGCTACTGTATACTATACATATCCTCCTGCCATATTACATAATTTATGCAGCAGACAAATTTTTGGGACTCACCGTTGTTGTGCTGTACTCACTTGAACGTGGCGTGGCGGTCCTTCTTGTGGGCAAACGTTGTCATCAAATCGTGTCATCAAAGTCTGGCATTCTCTGGATTTATGGTACTTTCAAAACAACTGGGAACTCGGAAAAAAAACAAGGTCGAATCATGACGTCAGTGATCTTCAGACACTGGCTTCAAGTGATTCCTCTCATCAACACAAATTCGACAATGGAGTATCTATTAGCTACATGGTGAAATTCAACCATACATGTTTCTTTTGTTGTATATATTTTTATTCAAGTTTTACAAAATGTTCATCAATGTAAGTACAAAGATTTGACCATATCCCAACTGCCCTCCCTCCACACAACACATTCACCAAACTTGCTTGGACTGGATAGCATTATATTGATGACTGTATTATGTACCTATTATGTAATGACTACTGGAAATACCTACTGGGAAACCTTAAAGCATCTCATCAGAGGGGAGCCTCTGCAAGCCATTGAAGCATGATATAAATGGTTGCCATTTTTTAACAAATGTATCATTGGAACCCCTAAGAGAATACTTACATCGTTAAGCTATTGAGAAATAGAGTGGGGCTGAACAGACTTCCACTGGAAAATAATTATATGCCGAGCTGATAAGGATGTAAAAGCAACCATATCGGCGTGTTTTGGGTCCAAGGAGAACAAGCCTTCTGGAATACCAAAAACAGCTATCGGGACATGGCTGCAGGTTCATTTCAAGAACCTCATATACATTTTTTTAAATAGAATCCCATTCATTTTGTAGTTTAGAGCATTGAATAAACATGTGACAAAGGTCACATGCTGAGACATGACATTATCACACATCATTTACATATATTTCAGAGAATCTGGATTTGGAAAAATACACTCTATGTAAAACCTTAAATTGTATGAGACCAAGACAAATCGCCTCATCCCACCACTACAGTGTAAATTCAACACCCATTTCTCGTTCCCAAGCAGATTTAGTTTTGTTGGTGGAGTGTTTGTTATATGACATAATACACAGATAGATCTGAGAAATGACTGCTTTCTGTTGAGGTAATAGAGTCAATATGCCATCCCAGGGTTGGCAAGGGGGTGGAGAAGGGTAGCCAGAAAATTGGGAGGAGACACAATGCCTGAATCTGAAGGTAACGGAAAAAGTGAGATGGAGGCAAATAGTATTTAGAGGCCAGGTTGGGAAAACTAGAAAAAAATGTAATTTACATGTCTTGGAAGGACTTAATACCTTTCCTTGTCCAGTAAGAGAAAACATTATCTATTGGGGAAGCGGGGAATAAGTCATTCTTATCAATAGGACCTATAGTAGATGCAGAGGAGAAAATGCTGTCGAAACTGGTACCAAATCTTAAGTGTGGAAAGCACTACAGGATTGCCAGTATAGTGAGAGTGGGGCGCTGGGAGAGAGATGCAGAAATACAAGAATATGCCTCTAGGTGGCACCATGGGGTATCTGGAGCATGTAACCAGAATGGCAAGTTCTGAAAGTTTGCTGCCCAGTAATAGCATAAAAAGTGCAAGCCCTCCACTAAACTTGCATCTCTGAAGTAAAGAACTACTGACTCTGGGTACCTTTCCCCCCAAGAATATTTGGTAACAGCCTGATTGAAAAACTTTGGTAAAAACAATGGGATAGATTGAAACAGATAAAGGGATTTGGGTAAACTGTTCATTTTTACAGTATAGTATAGTATAGTATAGTATAGTATAGTATAGTATAGTGGTAAGCTACTGTAACCCATCTCTGAAAATCAGATTTCATTTGCGTAAGGATGACACAGCCCCTTGACTAGGTCAGCAGAGTTCAGACCCATCAGATATGCAGCTTTGTCAAGATCTGGAAAGGCAAAGTTTTACGACTGAAAGATTTTTAGATTTTTCAGATACTACTTTATAATGAAGTGAAAGGTTTTAAATCCTCAGCACTCACCCTCAGTGCCATCTGCCTCTGCTTGCTCCTCCCGCTGCTTATTCTTGAACTTCATGTTGCCATAGTGCATGATGGCACCAGTCAGCTTATAAATGCCATTAATCTCTTCTTGGGCAAATCCAAGCACATTAAAGGCATCCTACATCCAAATGAAAGGTCATTGTTTAGCATTGGAGAAGGGGTTGGAATATTATTGCATATACAGAGTATAGATATATTCTTCACATCAGTAGCCATTAGCTCATCTGATCATTGGGGCGGCAGGTTGGACTAGTAACCGAAAGGTTGCAAGATTGAATCCCCGATCTGACAAGATAAAAATCTGTTGTTCTGCCCCTGAACAGGCAGTTAACCCACTATTCCTAGGACGTCATTGAAAATAAGAATTTGTTCTTAACTGACTTTCTTAGTTAAATAAGTAAAAAAATAAAAATAATTAATCGGAGTTACAGCAGTCTCTCCTTGGGAGATGAAGGCATAGTCATAGGGATTGCTGGTGATGAGTAGCATTTCTGAAAAGAATTGAACAGCTCAGTTTAATTTGTGTTCATACTGTGGTATAGGTCAAAACAACTCAGTATTAGGATTGGGGTCAATTTGAAAATTGCTATTGTGTTATATTATAAATAGATGACAAATTAGCCATAATCATGTTTAGAAAAACTGCACTACATTTTGAGGGTTTAGAACGGAGCAGAAGACATATGTAAATGATTTGCTGTAACAGACAATAAAGTTGTTTTCTATTCTAATAAGTGGGGTGTGGCTGTTGCTGTCTCTCAAGTTGTTGGCTTGGGGGTGTAACCTTAACTCTGTCTTGTTTATGCCACATTGTTTCCCTCCCTTTGTCCTTCAGTACAACTATAACCCAGTGAAATTCCTGCTGAGTGCCAGACTCTGATTGAGATGGACAGCTTGTGAGGTTCATTGATATCTGAGATTAGCTAGCAGTCTATAAAAATGTCTATTCACGGAA
The DNA here is from genome assembly GCF_034236695.1 of Oncorhynchus nerka. Taxonomy (NCBI): domain Eukaryota; kingdom Metazoa; phylum Chordata; class Actinopteri; order Salmoniformes; family Salmonidae; genus Oncorhynchus; species Oncorhynchus nerka. The sequence continues at coordinate 25,663,040 of NC_088401.1, read as the reverse complement.
ATTTGGTCACACATAAACAAAGCAATTTAAGATCATTACTATAATAATTAGGACAATGATCGTCCTCGTATTCTCGCGGGGCAGAAATCTCAGAGACCAATTGGTACACTCTAATTTACCACCCCAAGATATTCCTGAACAACATCTATTTGCGCCCCTACTGGATGGAAATTACAAGTGTAATGGCTGTGCTCAATGCAATGGCACTTATAAATGTAGATCTTTAAAACACCCACAAACAGGGAAATCGATCCCAATCAAAGGTGTTATTACATGCTCCACTAAGGCAGTTATTTATCTTATAACTTGTCCTAATGTGGGTAAACCAAAGTGTGAATTAAAAGTACATATCTCAGAGCATCGTAGCACCATTAGGTGCAAAAACTTGACTTACCCAGTTGCGGCCCACTTTTTGGAAGCAAACCACTCGATTTCGTCTCTGCGTTATATTGGCATCGAACATGTCACCCTCCCTGGGAGAGGGGGTGACCTTGATAATTTATTGTTAAAACAAGAGGCTGCCTGGATCTTTAATTTAAAGACCCCAGTGCCCTTCGGTCTCAACGTAGACTTTGATCTGAAGCCATTCTTGTGATTATTGTGACTTTGACATTTGACATTGTAATTGTTTGAAGCTTGTGTAATCTAAAATTAATTTATGATCGTATGCTATCCATTTGTTGTTTGTATGCTGTTCTTTGTATGATATTTTTATATTTGAGAATTAACCAATGATATTAGGCCACTCTTGGCCATGATTGCAGACACCTGTGTGTCTTTTGACACAATATAAACGAGTCATCCCGCAGTGTTTGTGATTATACCCTGATGAAGACAGCTTGGCTGTCGAAACGTTGGATATTACATTTTTGCATCTGAGCTCCTAGAGTGTGCGACTCTCCTTTATTTTCAATGTTCGTCCTTGAACAGAAGCATCACTAAAAGTAAATGGAGGGAATGTAATAATTGTTTTAATCAACGCATGATTGTCAAGGCCATAGAGAAGAAACATTTCTGAGAAGCATTCACTACGAAAAACAGTTTGTGCGTTTGATTGAAACATAGTGGGTAAATGGGATGGGAATGTGGATTCTAAGCTTGAGGGCAGGAGGCTACAACAGCAAGAAAATGGTTAAGTTTTAGGTCAGTTAATTGCTGCAACTCAACCTTCTTCTAACACCATCTCAAGGAGGAACTGCTCCAAAGTACGTTGTTGAAGCCTCTTCACTGAGGATTGTAGTTGTGTTTTATGTTTGTTTTTTTGTATATATTTTTAGGTGTTTACAGTGAAGCTGTGAAACCTATTGTTATTCTCTGTATTCTCATATGTTTTTCTTTTACATGGTCAAATAACTCAAACATAGACCATGGGTAACTTGGTCAGAAAGAATTCCACCAATTGGCCTAAAGGTGGCGTTGTTATAAGCAGTCTCACTTAAATCCTCATATCTGTTGCCACGTTTTTTTATTTTTCCCTTTTTTCCCCCTATTTCGTGGTATCCAATTGTTTAGTAGCTACTATCTTGTCTCATCGCTACAACTCCGTTACGGGCTCGGGAGAGACGAAGGTTGAAAGTCCTCCGATACAAAACCCAACCAAGCTGCACTGCTTCTTAACACAGCGCCATCCAACCCAGAAGCCAGCCGCACCAATGTGTCGGAGGAAACACCGTGCAACCTTGGTTAGCGCGCTCTGCGCCCAGCCCACCACAGGAGTCGCTGGTGCGCTATGAGACAAGGATTTCCCTACCGGCCAAACCCGGACGACGCTAGGCCAATTGTGCATCGCCCCATCGTGGCAGGTTACGACAGAGCCTGGGCATGAACCCAGAGTCTCTAGTGGCACAGCTGGCGCTGCAGTACAGCGCCCTTAACCACTGCGCCACCCGGGAGGCTCTGTTTCCACATTTGACCTAGAGACTTGAAATTTGTATGTAGGTGACTTTCCACATGTGAAGCAAATCTGTCTCAAGGACCCTGTCAGGATAGATTGTCTTCCATCCTGGAAATGTTATTCCATCCAGGAAAACCTATTCTCCTGAACTATAAATCCAAATAATTTGTAGGCCCGTGGTTGGGCTCCCAAGTGTCGCAGCGGTCCAAGGCACTGCATCTCAATACAAGAGGCGTCACTACAGTACCTGGTTTGAATCCAGGCTGTATCACATTCGGCCATGATCGGGAATCCCATAGGGTGGCGCACCTTGCGACACACCTTGTGGCCATCCTTGTAAATAAAAACAATTGTTCATAACTGACATGCCTAGTTAAATAAAGAGTAAATAAAAATGATAATAATGGTCCATCTCCTGATTTAGTTTGAGATAATCTAAGGGATTTGTTAAGAGATGGCTGCGTTATTGATAAATCAGGAAATCTGATTTTATGTGTCCATTTCAATCCTTTGTAAATCCACTCCACAATGGCCTATCAACTTGAAACATTTTAGGGTCATCAAAGACATGAATTACCATGATGAACCATGTTAAATTTGGCATTGATATCTTTAAAAATTAGGACTATTAACATGAGGCCTGATGGCGCCGACAGAGAGGGCTACCTCGTTTCTAGTCCTTAGGAAACCTTGCAACATTTAGTATTTTTGTGTATTATTTTTTACATTGTTAGCCCACAAAATCTTAAGTGTTATTACATACAGCTGTGAAGAACTATTGGATATCAAAGCGGCATCAACTTACCAGCACTACGACCAGGAATACGACTTTCCCGAAGCGGATCATTTGTCCGCACCACCCAGGGCATTTTAACCGATTCCAGAGACCGACCCAAAACAATGCCGCCGAAGAAGAGGGAGTCGTAGTGGTCGTCTAATCAGACTTTGGAGGCGCGCACACCACACATCGCTTCCGAGTATATTACTCGCTAATGTCCAGTCCCTAGATAACAAAGTTCATGAAATCAGGGCAAGGGTTGCTTTCCAGAGAGACATTAGGGATTGTAACATACTCTGTTTCCCGGAAACATGGCTCTCTTCGGATATGTCGGTACAGCCACCTGGATTCTCAGTGCATCGCGCTGACAGGAATAAACCTCTCTCCGGGAAGAAGAAGGGTTGGGGTGTATGTTTCATGATTAACCTTAAGCCTAACCCAACTGTATTATCTCCCAAGAGAATTCTCTTGGTTTATTGTCACAGCCTTGTATATCCACCCTCAAGGAACTTCACTGGACTTTATGCAAACTGGAAACCATTTATCCTGAGGCTGCATTTATTGTAGCTGGGGATTTTATCAAAGCAAATTTGAGAAAAAGGCTACCACAATTCTATCAGCATATCGACTGTAGCACTCGAGTTGGAAAAACACTGGACAATTGTTACTCTAACTTCCGCGATGCATGCAAAGCCCTCTCCCGCCCTCCTTTCGGCAAATCTGACCATAACTCCATTTAGCTCCTCCCTTCCTATAGGCTGAAACTCAAACAGGAAGTACCCGTGCTAAGGACTATTCAATGCTTGTCTGACCAATCGGAATCCACACTTCAAATTTGTTTTGATCACGCAGACTGGTATAGGTTCCGGCTAGTCTCAGAGAATAATATCGACGAATACACTGATTCGGTGAGTGAGTTTATAAGGATGTGTATAGGAGATGTTGTACCCACTGTGACTATTAAAACCGACACTAACCAGAAACCGTGGCTAGATGGCAGCATTAGAGCAAAACTGAAAGCGCTTACCACCGCATTTAACCATGGCAAGGCGACTGGGAATATAGCAGAATACAAACAGAGTAGTTATTCCCTCTGCAAGGCAATCAAACTAGCAAAATGTCAGATTAGAGACAAAGTAGAGTCGCTATTCAACTGCTCAGACACGAGACGTATGTGGCAGGGTCTACAGACAATCACAAACTACAAAAGGAAAACCAGCCACGTCACGGACACCGACGTCTTGATTCCAGACAAACTAAACACCTTCTTTGCCTGCTTTGAGGATAATACAGTGCCACCGACGCAGCCCGCTACCAAGGACTGTGGGCTCTCATTCTCCGTTGCCGATGTGAGTAAGACATTTAAACGTGTTAACCCTCTCAAGGCTGCCGGCCCAGACAGCATTCCTAGTAGCATTACGGACATATTCAATCTCTCCCTATCCCAGTCTGCTGCCCCCACATGCTACAAGATGGCTACCATTGTTCCTGTACCCAAGAATGCAAAGGTAACTGAACTAAATGACTATAGCCACATAGCACTAATTTCTGTCATCATGAAGTGCTTTGAGAGACTAGTCAAGGATCATATCACCTCCACCTTACCTGTCACCCTAGACCCACTTCAATTTGCTTACCGCCCCAATAGGTCCACAGACGATGCAATCACTATCACACTGCATACTGTCCTATCCCATCTGGACAAGAGGAATATGTAAGAATGCTGTTCATTGACTACAGCTCAGCATTCAACACCATAGTACCCTCCAAGCTCATCATTAAGCTTAAGGCCCTGGGTCTCAACCCCGCCCTGTGCAATTGGGTCCTGGACTTCCTGACGGGCCGCCCCCAGGTGGTGAAGGTAGGAAACAACATCTCCAGTTCGCTGATCCTCAACACTGGGTCCCCACAAGGGTGCGTGCCCAGCCCCCTCCCGTACTCCCTGTTCACTCATGAATGCGTGGTCATGCACGCCTCCAACTCAATCATCAAGTTTGCAGAGGACACAACGGTAGTAGATTGATTGATTATCAACAACAATGAGACAGCCTACAGGGAGGAGGTGAGGCTTCTCGGAGTGTGGTGTCAGGAAAATAACCTCTCATTCAACGTAAACAAAACAAAGAAGATGATCGTGGACTTCAAGAAAGAGCAGAGGGAGCACCGTTCTATTCACATCGACGGGACAGCAGTGGAGAAGGTAGAAAGTTTTAAGTACCTTAGCGTACATATCACTGACAAACTACAATGGTCCACCCACACAGTTGGTGTGGTAAAGAAGGCGCAACAGTCAACCTCAGGAGGTTGAAGAAATTTGGCTTGTCACCTAAAACCCTGACAAACTTTTACAGATGCACAATTGAGAACATCCTGTCGGGCTGTATCACCGCCTGGTACAGCAACTGTTAGATATTACTTGTTAGATATTGTTGCACTGTCGGAACTAGAAGCACAAGCATTTCGCTACACTTGCAATAACATCTGCTAACCATGTGTATGTGACCAATCAAATGTTATTTGATTTGAACATGGAACTTTTTTGACTTTGTAACGCTAATGCTTCAAATAATCATAAAAATCTTCTCATGGACTAAAAGTCAGATTCCCTCAGAATGTGGTCTTTGGTCTCATCACAATAGTTTGATTAAATAACATTGATATATTCAAAGATGGCAACAATATACCAGTAGATGAATATATTTAAACAATCTTCTTCTCATGAACCATAGGACCAATTGACACCAAATGTGGAATAAAGGTCCATGGTACTTGTCTTAAATTAGTTTCAGTGGATATATATTCACTGGAAACCTTAGATGGCTGCACCAGACCAGTTGGTGGCACTACAGATGTCAATGACACCAGTGGCACCATAGGATACTAGAGCAATAACTATTGATCAAGTAGACCATGTCTCGTGTAAATTAATGATAGATTATGCAATGAAAATAATGCTGAACATTTTTCACAAATCTTAACATGAACTATTAGTCAAATTGACCCCATAATTGGTTTAAAATCAATAAGTGGCCTAGTGGTTAGAGTGTTTGGCCAGTAACAGGAAGGTTGCTGGATCAAATCCCTGAGCTGACAAGGTAAAAATCTGCTGATCTGCCCCTGAGCAAGGCAGTTAACTCACTGTTCCCTGGGTGCTGTGGATGTCGATTAAGGCAGCCCCCTGCACCTCTCCGATTCAGAGGGGTTTGGTTAAATGTGGAAGACACATTACAGTTGAATACATTCAGTCGGACAACTGACTAGCTATCCCCCTTACCTAATGAAGTAAAGAATGGTTACCTGCAGCACTCAAAGATATCCAACTTCCTGCAGTAGACTAAACTTCCCTTTTGTCATCCTTGTGGGATTAACAGATAAACATGGTAATGCTTTCACTGATTGCACATAAAGAAATCTAGTTCCTACATAATAGAGTGCTTTCTTGTTATCCAACTAATCTTGTGTCCTTTCTGTTATCCTGTGAACCCGATTCATTGCTGCTCAAAGCTATATGTTATTTGTGTGTTTCCTAGGCTCCTGACTTGATTGTGTAATTGCTTGGTCTTGTAATGCAGGGATCCTTTGAAAAAGTGACTGTGGTCTCAATGGGACCCTCCTGCTTAAGCGGCACTCGTCTCCTTTTCACCTCATTTAAAACCTGATAAATTAAGAAAAATATATTAACCGAGACTCACATTTTACATATACATGGGGCCCTTCAGGGGTGTGTACTTAGTCCCCTCCCGTACTCCCTGTTCACGCATGACTGCACGGCCAAGCAGGACTCCAACACCATCATTAAGTTTGCTGACGACACAACAGTGTCTGATCACCGACAACGATGAGACGGCCTATAAGGGAGGTCAGAGAACTGGCAGTGTGGTGCCAGGACAACGACCTCTCCCTCAATGTGAGCAAGAAAGGAGCTGATCGTGGACTACAGGAAAAGGCAGGCCAAACAGGCCCCTATTAATATCGACGGGGCTGTAGTTGAGCAGGTCGAGAGTTTCAAGTTCCTTGGTGTCCACGTCACCAACGAACTATCATGGTCCACCAACACTGTCTGAATTCCATTGATTATTTGGCTTCACATCACACAATAGTCCAGGGTAGGTTTGTTAGCAGATAATAAATACATGCTACAATAGTTTATTTGCTAATATCAAATTTTTGATTGAATATTGTCTTTAATGTTGGTTCACCTGCATATATGATTTAATAATAATCCATTTCTAATTAAACCACACAAATCCTTAGTTTTATGCCAACAAAATATGATTTGCTCATTGGTATTGGCAGGTGTTTCACTTTGTCTAATTAGTTGTTGTTGTTTTTTTTACAATATTTCTGTTCATTTAGGGGACCCAATTTGGCTCAGAAGCACCCCAGACACAAAAGTGAGAGATGTTTGTCTGTCTTCATGATTCCTTGTGAGGTAAGTTACCAGTATATTATGAAAACCAGTGTTAACTTAATTTTTTTGAATAATAGTGGATTCCATACCTGTTCATAATAGAATCAAGCAATACACAGAGGGGCTGTTTAACTTGACTTTATTCTTTATTCTGCTCATGTTACATGGAGAATAGAGAAACAACTAAAGCACTACAGTCAGGAGATTTTCAGAAAGGTCCATCCGAGAGCTTTACTCTTCATCATGTCCTTTCTGTGACAGAAGATCGATGAAGGTTAAAATGTAATAAACACTAAAAACATTCGTACAATATTCTGTGCGTTGTCAACTATATATTAAACGATGGGTCTCCTTGTTTGAGTGTATAGAATACAATATAAATATCATGAATTACACCAACTCTGTCTACTAGTAAATGAAAGATTCCACAAAAATATTTAAATAAGCAAAGATGTCCGGAATTTATCACAATAAATATAAATGTGTTACTTGCCATCACACAGTAACTCGCCAACTGAAACTAACATGTGTCATGCTTTTGAAGACCCATGACAGGGCACAATAATATGAATGATAGTATGTTTATTGGAAATCAAATACTTAAAAAGCAATTAAGGTTGGGGCTGTCGTCATACATGATTTGAGTTTGCAAATTATAACCAATATAATTCATCTGATTGAAAGAACTGACCTGGGAGCCAGCATCACAACTCTTGGCCTCACTCCTTATCCTTTCCTTTCTGTGACAGAGAAGATAGATAGATTGATTACCAGAACATTTAAATTTGACTGTGTACCGAAAAACATTTTACTACCAAATATTGTGTACTCTGGTTGAAATTGTACCATGTGGAACTTCAACAGGTATGTATAGTTACTTGGTAACAATGTAACAGATGATCCATGTATTACTTATTTTCTTCAGGAATCAATGAGTTAATATCGAGAATCCAAATGACCATTAAACAATCCAAGATACCAAAGTTTAGGCTTTCCCATACATTAAATTGAAACAGCAACTTCACGGACCTTGGAACTGGCATCACGACTCTTGGCTCTCATCTTGTTGACCTGAGACTCAGCAATATCAGCCCCCTCTTCTGCCTCATCCAGTTCATGCTGAATCTTACGGAACTTGCCCAAATTGGCATTGGCTTGTTCCTCCTGTGAAAAATGTTAAATATGATCTAAATTTATAGCAAACAAAATTATTTGAGAATTACAGATGCATCAGTTGGATGATAGAAGGTTACTTACAGCCTCCTCTGAAGTTCTCTTGTAGGATTTGACCTTCAGCTGCAGTTTGTCCACCAGGTCCTGCAGGCGGCTCAAATTCTTACGGTCTTCTTCAGTCTGCACACAAAAAGAAGGGAAGAAATAGTAATGCAGTAGATATATCTTACATTTCATTCTGAGCATGTTAATGTAATTGTGCATTGTCAAGTTAAAGTAGATAATGTACCTGGTATGTGAGCTCCTTGATGCGTCTCTCATATTTACGGACTCCTTTCACAGAATCACTGCTCCTCCTTTGCTCCAGTTCCACTTCAGTCTCTAGCTCTCTCACCTAGAAAGATATGATCGATGTTAACACACCATTTACATTTATTTTGTTATTTACCACTACTTTCAATATTGGAGCTAGAAATATGTGACATTGAATTAATAGAAGAGAATGCCGCTTAGACACTTACTCTAGCCTCCAGTTTCTGGATCTGCTTCTTTCCACCCTTCATGGCGATTTGTTCAGCTTCATCCAGGCGGTGCTGCAGGTCCTTGATGGTCTGCTCCATGTTCTTTTTCATGTGCTCCAGGTGAGCACTGGTGTCCTGCTCCTTCTTCAGCTCTTCTGCCATCATGGCAGCATCAGTAATGGCCTTCTTGGCTTTTTCCTCAGCATTTCTACACTCCTGCACGGCCTCCTCCACTTCATTCTGAAGCTGGGATGTGTCGCCCTCTAGCTTCTTCTTCTGGCTCAGTAGGCTGGTGTTCTACACACATATATATATATATATATGACAAATGATGTTTATATTACCTATACGTACCTCAAGTAGCAGACATTTAAAGATGGAATCCGTAGTAGGGGAAACAGTGGCACTGTCCGTCCAAACACCATTGTTATTGTTTTGTTTTGTTGACAAAGCAGAGGTGAGGAGCGTTGTACAACAAGGTACAGTACATTTTCTGCTGTTTTATTGTGCTTGCAATGACGTCCAAAGGGAAAAAACAGTGTTTGTTGTTTGCAGTAACTTATTTGTTGTTGTAATTTCGCAAACAGACATGGCAGTTTCCCCATTAAGGATTCCAGCTTCAAGGAGAACACTGTTATATATTACTGACTTACCTGTGAGTGGAGCAGCTGAACTCTCTCACTAACATCCAGCAGTTCCTGCTCAGCCAGTTTGCGGCCTCTCTCAATCTGCTCCACCAGGGCTCTCAGCTCATCCAGTTCAGCCTGCATCAGGTTGTTACGTCTCTCCACAATGGCAATGTTCTCCTTCAGGTCATCATTGCTACGAAGAGCATCATCCAGCTGCAGTTGAGAATCCTGTAGAAAGAATTACTGATTTTAATAGATTTACTATTTACTTTATATACATTTACTACACTAAACATGTTTTCAATTCAGTGGTGTGGAAGTAATACCTTCAGATGGGAATGGAGACCCTTAAGATGCTTCTGGGCCTCGGATGCCTGCCTGTTGGCCTGGCTGAGCTGGATCTCCATCTCATTGAGATCTCCCTCCATCTTCTTCTTCAGCCTGAGAGCTTCATTCCTGCTGCGAGTCTCTGACTCCAGGGAGCTTTGCAGGGTATCCACAACTCTCTGCTGGTTCCTCTTATTCATCTCCATTTCTTCATCCTTCTCTACCAGCTTCCGTTCAATGTCAGCTTTCACCTGATTGAACTCCAGCTGAGCTCTCAGGATCTTCCCTTCCTCATGCTCTAAGGAGGCCTATGAGAACACAGCCACCCATTGTTTGTAAAATCGTAAAATAAAATGTTGGTACTTTCACTATCTGTAAATGTTTTCTATTCTCACCTCAGCTTCCTCTAGAGCAGACTGTATCTCAGCCTTCTCCTGCTCCAGCTGTTTACGGATCTTTTCCAGTTCATGGATGCTCTTTCCTCCCTCACCAAGCTGCTCCGTCAGGTCAGAAATTTCCTCTGTGGAAAATATTGCTGTACATTAGAATCTTTTTGGCATAACTGATCTCTAAAAGATACAATTATTTTATTGACTAAGTTATTTATATAAGTCAATTAATGCTAATGCTCTGACCTTGGAGGTTCTTGTTCTCCCTCTTCATGGTCTCCAGATGATCCAGAGACTCCTCATAAGAGTTCTTGAGTTTGAAGAGCTCAGTGCTGAGAGATCTAGCCTCTTTCTGGGAGCTCTCCAGCTCAGTCTGCGACTCCTCAAACTTCTGCTTCCACTCAGCCGAGACCTGAAAAACATACTTTTTTTTAAGTGGCTTGAATACAGTATACAGTATGGTTCAGATAAGATGGACAATATTGTCCAATAACTTACAGAGAACAGAACTGTGTCTTCATGCTCACAATCCAAACCCCCGAGACAAACGGGGTCTGGAAGCAATTGGTCAGGGGGTTAAGTGCCTTACTCAAGGCCACAATGGGAAGCAATGGTAGGATGTAGGATAATGCCAGCACAACCTTTTTTTGAACTATGACACTTTGTTGGGATAAAAAAATTCTGCAGCACAGCTAATATTTCCCTATTAATTTATTTAGTGGTAATGACCTCCTTCTCATCGGATCCATATTTCTAATCATCTATTTTCTGACAACATTTTTGAAGATTAAATAGGTTTTATTTTTAACGACACTGAACAAAAAGATCCCAGAAATGTTCCATATGGAAAAATGCTAATTTATCTCAGATTTGTGGCATGCTGACCGCCGGAATGTCCACCAGAGCTGTTGTCAGAGAATTTAATGTTAATTTCTCTACCGTAAGCCGCCTCCAACGTCCTTTTAGAGTAATTGGCAGTTCGTCCAACCAGTCTCACAACCGCAGAATAATCTGCGCTAGAAATATTTTGCTTTAGCTCTGATAATATAGGTATTTAGTTTAAAATAGGTTTGCGCAAGAGATGACCGGTTTTCTGCATTGTAAAGGTGCCGCAGCACACTGGTTGAAAACCACTGCACCAGGCTACCTGCCGTCCCTCATGTACTATAATGAAGGCTAATAGGACTTATGTTTTTTTCTTACCTTGTCAAAGTTCCTTTGCTTCTTGTCCAGAGAGGCAGCAGCTGCATTAGATCTCTCCACATCCACCATGAGATCTTCAATCTCATTCTGGAGTCTGTGTTTAGTCTTCTCTAGGGATGAACATTTAGCATTTACAGCTTCCACAGCTTCCTCTGCATCCTGCAAACGCTGAGCCAGTTTCTTCCTAGATTGACATAGATGAGAAACAAGTTTCCGAACAGCTGCCATTTTTCTCTAATATATAATGGTTGTGTAACAGGTAATCCATCTATTATTTATCATGTACTTTTGTGTATCGCTCATTTAGCCAAGGTTCAATAGCCTGAAAAGTAAGAGAAAGTAATAAAACATCCTTACTTTGCATCCTCAAGCTCTTCAGTCTTCTGGATGGCATCAGTTTCATACTTGGTTCTCCACTGAGCCACCTCAGCATTAGCCTTGGACATGCCACGCTGCAGCTCAGACTTGGCCTCCTGCTCCTCCTCATACTACTCCCTCAACAGATCTGAGTCATGGCGAGCAGACTGCACTGCATGGGCAAGTGCGTTCTTTGCCTGGAAAGGACATTTTTAAAAAGGATCTGTAATTATGCCTGATGATGAATGTAGTTAGATAAGAGACACTGCATTCTTTGTATAAATACCTTGACTTCCTCCTCCAGTTGTCTCTTGAGGTCTTCAATCTGCTGAACGTTGGACTGCTTACCTCTGGTCAGTTGAAAGACCAGAGAGTCCTTCTCCTCCAACTGTCTGGCATATTCACCTGTTTACATGCAATTCAAATTATTTTAAATTATATTACTTAAGCGGGTAATTTATTGTGGTTGTTCAATTTATTCTTTTTTTGTAAATATATCATTCTCAGTTTGAAGCTTTGCTTTCTGCATGGTAAAATCATTGATGGATCGCTGTCCTTCCTCAGCTTTCGTCCTGTATTCACTCATCTGGTCCTCTAGAGTACGGCACATTTTCTCCAAGTTTGTCTAAAAACAGATTTGTTTTTGAATGACAGAACAGCATCACTAGATTGCATCTTTAAAAAGCATGTATTTTTTTTCTTTGATTTACCAATGATACCACATACTTTGGACTTGACAATCTGCTCCATGTTGGAGACCACATCATCCAGCTCCAGCCTGAGCTCACTCTTCTCTTTCTCCAGCTTCTGCTTCACTCTCTGAAGGTTGTCAATCTGCTCTCCCAGGTCAGCTACACTGTCAGCATTTTTCTTCCTCAGAGTGGCAGCTGTAGCCTCATGCTGCAGGGTAGCCTCTTCAAGGTCTCTGCGCACCTTCTGGAACTCAGCCTCCCTCTTCTTGTTCATCTCAATCTGGGCAGCAGTGGCTCCACCAGCCTCCTCCAGCCTCTCACTGATCTCTTCTAGCTCTCTGGACAATTCTGCCCTCTGTTTCTCCACCTTGGCACGGGCAGCTCTTTCAGCCTCCAGCTCTTCCTCTAATTCTTCAATGCGGGCCTAAAATAGTAGGAATTCAATTAAATCTAGTTCAAATGTGACTTTTAGAATTAAAATGTTTCAACAATTGTCTTGAATTACCTGCAGCTCCTTCAGTTTCTTTTGGAGCTGGGCACCCAAGGCCTGCTCATCCTCAATCTTGCTGTTGAGTTGGCTCATCTCAAAGTCCTTCCTGTTGAGATGAATATGCATTTTTAGTGTTTTCTATTGAATAATACTTTGTTAGCATATTTTGATCTCTGATCTCACTTCTTCATTCTCTCCTCCAGCTGCTGCTTGTCATTCTCCAGGTCCATTAGGCTCTCCTGGGTCAACTTTAAATCTCCCTCCAGCTTTCTCTTGGCTCTCTCAAGGTCCATTCTCACCTTATTTTCTTGCTCCAGAGACCCTTCAAGCTGATAAATGATATATTAAACAATATTTGGAGTAACCAATTCACTGAAGCTTGTTTTTAGGATAGTACTAATTTTGTTATACATTTGATGAATTCCTATTTGATACTCACATCATCAACTTGCTGTTCCAGTTTGGCTTTGGCCTTGGTCAGCGTGTTGACTTTGTCCTCCTCACTCTGCAGGTCATCAAGTGTTTGTTGATGAGCCTCTTGGAGAGCCTTCTTCTCCTTGGTCAGCTTGGCAATGATTTCGTCCAGAGCTGCCATCTCTTCTGTAAGGTTTTTAACCTAAGAAAACAGTGTGTCATTACACTTTTATCCAAAATATTTAATTGTAGTTTTAACATCACAAGAAAGACCAACTTATTTTACCTTGTTCTCTGTGGCATGCTTTTCCTTCTCCACTTTAGCCAGAGTGAGCTCCAGATCATCAATGTCCTTCTTGAGTTCTGAGCACTCATCCTCCAGCTTCCTCTTCTTAGCAGTTAGCTCTGAATTCATCTCCTCCTCATCCTCCAGTCTTTCTGTCAGCTCTTTTGCTTTGGCCTCAAGCTGGATTTTGCTTTTGATCAGACCCTCACATCTCTCTTCAGCATCAACAATAGTGTCTTCTTGCTGTCAAGAAGTATATCAAATTCTTCAATGCTCAGAAGTTTGGAGGCAAAATATTTGAACACTACAAATGATTGACAAATTCTCCACTGATTGTTCGTATATTTAGAAAATAATGTCTCTTTCTCTCTGTTTTTCCATTTCTCTTGTTAGCTCTTAGCTTAAAGCTAACTAGAAAGGCCATTTTCACCCAATATGTAACTGCAGCAAAGTAACTGTAGTGCAGTTAATATTACTCACAGTTTGGACAGCGAGCTGCAGGTCATTCTTCTCTTGGAGAAGGGAGACCATCTTCTCTTCCAGTTCCTTTCTACGAGCTTCAGATTTAGCATAAGCCTCTTTAAGCTTCAGGAATTCTTCCTTCATGTTGGCCATCTCCTTCTCAGTCTCTGCTGACTTCAGCAGAGGTTTGATCTTGAAGTACATCTTCATCCAGGGCCAATTCTTGACACCCATGAAGGCACGAATGTTCCATTGGATCACAAGCAAGGCATCCCTGCAAAAGTTTTATAAAATATAGTTCATACAACCTTTCCTCACCCCATACACATTGTCTGAAAAGGTTTAAGCCTACCTGCGGTCAACCATTTTCTGGAACTCAATTCTAGCAAGTAGACCACGTGATCTGACCTGGAGGCCAGTGATGATAAGAGCGAGACGATCGTCTCTCATCTCCTCAAGTAGACCCAGGAGACCAGCCTTGAAGAACACCTAATGATACACAAAGGCCTTCTTGTATTTGGTAGGATTGCATTTTTCTGCCAGATTACCATAAATAACTTGAATGTGGTATCCCACAGTTACCCAAAACTTTCATGCCTCTAGGAAAATGGCACACATTGACGACAAGGTGGCCCTGTAATGAGCAATTGATTTTACAACTTCCAACCCAGCATGTTGATCAAGAGTTACTAAATTATAAAGGAAGTCTATCGCAAGCAGTATGGTCACTATGCTTTTAATTGCTCACTGTATATATGGATCTACTACATTATGGCACTATACCAAGTATCTATTTTTATCTCTTGACTCGACCCATTTGCCCAAGAGACATAAAATTAGATAAGCATGATCAGTGGTACATCAGAAGTTATTTCAAGAGGCATTGCTCAGGTTGGCCAGATGGTGATGTAGTGTTAATATACTGCTTGGACCCCGTAATTGCTGCTACGATTCCATCCTGGAATTTATGTTGCGTTCATAACCAAGTGGTAGGTCTGCATTTACCATTTGAATGCATTCACATGCTTTGAAATCATTTAAAAAATGCTGATTGGCTAATGGCTTTCAAGCTGCGTGAACCATAAACTAAAAGTACAGCTATCAGGCTTGTCAACAAATTATAGTGTTCAAAAAACATATTAATAGATAGTTTATAAAAGCAATGTTACGCCCGATAATGCTGTTATCGTGGTAATTTCCTTAGTAAGTCACGTCAGATGTCAGTATGTTGAAGAAGTGGGAGCTGAGGATGATAGATGAGTTTCCCACTAGTAATTACCAGCTGGAGGGGAGTTCAAGTGGATTATTTTGAGTCGTATGTGGTAAATTCCCACTTCCTACTTGGTTACGAACGCACCATTAGATCATTTACCTTCGTGTGTCCTAATCTGTACTGGGTGTGGTCAATATCCAAAGAGCCCAACAGTTTTTCTGATGCCTTCATGTTGTCCATGAACTGACCCTCAGGGATAGCATTTGGATTGAGGATGCGGTATCTGAATTTAAATCAGAAAGCAATTATCTTTAACAATGGAACACCTGAATAGGTAAACAGTTGAATTTATTTTGGAAAGGAAATTAATAATTATTTTTACCTTTGTTTGAAGTCAGCATACAGGATTCTGTTGGGGAAGCCCTTTCTGCAGATCCTGATGCCTTCCAGCACACCGTTACAGCGCAGCTGGTGCATGACCAGAGGATTCTCCATGGCCCCAGGAGTCTTGGTCTCGTTGGGGATGATGCAACGCACAAAGTGGGGGTGAGTAGACCTCAAGTTGGTCATGAGTTTACCCAAGTTCTCCTGTGATTATGACAAATGTAGAATTTTCCATCAGTGAATGAGTCTCCAAGTAACTCACAAGTCACAATGGCATTTAATGCTAACATGCCTAACCCAACATACTGGCATCTCAAATTTAGTGCAAATATAATACATTTCTTAATATTCTGACATGTGAAAACATCATACATATATTGAGTTAAGCTCAGATTTACCTTGTGCAATGCAGACACAGTCTGGAAGGAAGAGCCTTTCTTCTTTTTTCCTCCAGCCGCTTTTTCTTCAGGTGCTGTATGACAATGAAATAATTATTTAAATATACTTTTATTACTACTATCATATACTGTGGATTATTTATTTGAGTGTGTTGTAGTCTTTGCAGATATGAACACATAGTACCTCCTTCTGCACCAGCATAGTTTGCAAATAGGTTGGCCAGGAACTTAAGACTTGATTTCTGGAACAGTCCAACCCCAGTCTCATTCAGGGGGTCCTTGTTCTTCACCAGCCAGTTACCAATGTTGTAGTCAACAATGCCAGCATAGTGAACCATGGAGAAATGGGCCTCTGGTTTACCCTTAACAATCCTAGGCTTCTGGAAACATGCATTTTTGCCGAGATGTGTATCATACATCTTAGCTTTGAATGTATTATCACTGGCCTTGGGGAACATGCACTCCTCTTCAAGGATGGACATGATACCCATGGGCTAGTGGAAGGAATGAATGAAAATTAATTCATGTTAAGAGAAAAGCATTGTGAATAAATATCAGAATAATATGTCATTGAAGCACATTTATGAAGACTGTCCTTTGTCTGTCCTTTCCTAAGTAATCTCAAAGATTACTTAGGATACATCATATAAACTACTGCACAACTGAAGATACCAACCCTTTCAATGAAGTCAATGCAGGCAGCCAAGTCCATGCCAAAGTCAATGAACTCCCAGACGATGCCCTCTTTCTTATACTCTTCCTGCTCCAGCACAAACATGTGGTGGTTGAAGAACTGCTGCAGCTTCTCATTAGTGAAGTTGATGCACAGCTGCTCAAAGGTGTTGAACTGAAATAGAAGTTCACAGTTACTTTATTTTGTCAGCTGTAATGTTCTAGACACTCACATCAAAGATCTCAAAGCCAGCAATGTCCAGCACACCAATGTAGTGCTGGCGAGCGTTCTTAGTGTCCAGAGTAAGGTTGATTCTTATCACCATCCAAAGGAACATGTTCTCGTAAACTTTCTTTGCCAGTGCACCAATAGAGTAGTACACCTACAAAATATTAAGTATTAATATTATAAATTACTAAAACATAGCCTCAACATAAACACATAGGGACAGTTTCCTAGACACACATGAGGCCTTGTCCTGGACTAAAAAGCATGCTCAATAGGTTATTCTAGGTATGAGCATCCTAGCAACTTTATAGAAGTTTTATGCTCAATATTATAAAAACATTTTGGAGACTCACCTGGTTGACATTCTGACCTTTGGTGACCCACTCATTTCCTACTTTGACCCTTGGGTGACACAGCCCCTTGACTAGGTCAGCAGAGTTCAGGCACATCAGATATGCCGCTTTGTCAAGATCTAGAATGGCAATGTTTTATGATTGGTGGAGGCAATCTAATGGATTTTTATTTATCAGATACTACTGCATACTGAATTGAGAGGTTTTAAATCCTCAGCACTCACCCTCAGTGCCATCTGCCTCTGCTTGCTCCTCCCGCTGCTTATTCTTGAACTTCATGTTGCCGTAGTGCATGATAGCACTAACCAGCTTATACATGCCATTCTTCTCCTCTTGGGAGAAGCCCAGCACATCAAAGGCATCCTAGTCCCAAATTAAGGTAATTGTTTTGCATTGGAGAAGGAGTTGGAATATTATTGCATATACAGTATATAGATATATTACTCACATCAGTAGCCATTAGCTCATCTGAATCATTAATGGAGGTTACAGCAATCTCTCCTTGGGAGATGAAGGCATAGTCATAGGGATTGCTTGTGATGAGTAGCATTTCTGAAAATAATTGAACAGCTCAGTTTATGTGTGTTCATGCTGTGGTATAGGTCATAACATAATATACTTAGTATTAGGGTTGGGGTCAATTAGAAAATTGCCATTGATTTATATTATAAATTGACAGGAAGGCAAATTAGTCATTAGAGTTTCGAAAAACCAGTGGTGGAAAAAGGACCCAATTTTCATACTTGAGTAAAAGTAAAGATACCTTAAAAGAAAATGACTCAAGTAAAAGTAAAAGTCACATAGTAAAATACTACTTTAGTAAAGGTATTTGGTTTTAAATGTACTTAAGTATCAAAAGTAAAGTATAAATAATTTAAAATATCTTATATTAGGCAAACCAGATGACACAATTTTCTATTTTTATTTACGGATTGCCAGGGGTGTTTAGTGAGTCTGCCAGATCAGAGGCAGTAGCAGTAGGGATGACCATGGGTGTTCTCTTGATAAGTGCATGAATTAGACCATTTTCCTGTCCTGCTAAGCGTTCAAAATGTAACTTTTGGGTGTCAGGGAAAAATGTAAGGAATAAAAAGTACATTATTTTGTTGTAATGT
The DNA here is from genome assembly GCF_034236695.1 of Oncorhynchus nerka. Classification (NCBI taxonomy): domain Eukaryota; kingdom Metazoa; phylum Chordata; class Actinopteri; order Salmoniformes; family Salmonidae; genus Oncorhynchus; species Oncorhynchus nerka. The sequence goes on along the minus strand of NC_088401.1, from coordinate 25,644,650 downwards.
AATTGTCACGCCCTGGTCTAAGTATTTTGTGTTTTTCTTCATGTATTGGGTCAGGCCAGGGTGTGGCATGGAGTTTTTGTATTGTGGTGTGTTTTGTCTGGGGGTTTTGGTGTGTATGTTAGTGGGATTGTAGCTTAGTAGGGTGTTCTAGGAAAGTCTATGGCTGTCTGGAGTGGTTCTCAATCAGAGGCAGGTGGTTATCGTTGTCTCTGATTGGGAACCATATTTAGGCAGCCATATTCTTTGGTTGTATTGTGGGTGATTGTCCTTAGTGTCTTGATGTCCTGATTCTGTGTTAGTTTGCACCAGTTTAGGCTGTTTCGGTTTTCTTTACGTTTATTGTTTTGTTGAGTTTTGTATTAGATTCATGTTAAGTTTGTTTATTAAAACATGGATTGCAATCTACACGCTGCAGTTTGGTCCGACTCTCCTTCACCATTAGAAAACCGTGACAGAATCACCCACCACAAACGGACCAAGCAGCGTGTCAACAGTCAGGAGCAGCCCAAAGAGGAGAAGCGCTATAAGGATTTCTGGACATGGGAAGAAATCCTAAACGGAGAAGGACCCTGGGCTCAGGCTGGAGAATATCGCCGCCCCATGGAGGAACTGGAGGCGGTGAAAGCTGAGAGGCGCAGATATGAGGAGGCAGCACGGCGACGCGGACGTAAGCCTGAGAATCGGCCCCAAAAATTTCTTGGGGGGCTAAGGGAGAGTGTGGCAGAGTCAGGAGTCAGACCTGAGCCAACTCTCCCTGTTTATCGTGAGGAGCCTAGGAGGAGACCAGAACCAGAGCCAGTGTTGGAGTTGAGCGAAACAGAGACTGTGAAGGAGTTAATGGGGAAATTGGAGGAGAGAGAAATGAGGGAGTTGCTGTGTTGGTGCTTTTTGCATGGAATTCGACCGACGAAACGTGTCGGGGATTTGATGGCACCTGGGTTAGCGCTCCATACTCGTCCTGAGGTGCGTGTTAGTCGGCTGGTGAAGTTGGTGCCAGCCTCACGCACCAGGCCTCCTGTGCACATCCCTAGCCTTACACGTCCTGTGCCAACACTGCTCTCAAGATCTCCAGTACGCCTTCACGGTCTAGCCCATCCTGTGCCACCTCCACACTCTAGTCCTCCGGTAGCAGCTCCCCGCACCAGGCTTCCTGTGCGTGTCCTCGATCCAGTACCACCAGTTCCAGCACCACGCACCAGGCCTTCAGTGCGCCTCGACTGTTCAGCGCAGCCAGAGCCTGTCTCCTCTCCTGCGCTGCCGGAGTCTCCCGCCTGTTTAGCGCGGCCAGAGCCTGTCTCCTCTCCTGCGCTGCCGGAGCCTCCCGCCTGTTTAGCGCAGCCAGAGCCTGTCTCCTCTCCTGCGCTGCCGGAGTCTCCCGCCTGTTTAGCGCTGTCGGAGCCTTTCTTTTCTCCTGCGCTGCCGGAGTCTCCAGTCTGCCCAGCGCCGCCAGTGCTCCCAGTCTGCCCAGCGCCGCCAGTCTGCCCAGCGCCGCCAGTCTGCCCAACGTCGCCAGTCTGCCAGACTCTTCCAGAGCTGCCAGTCAACCAGACTCTTCCAGATCTGCCAGTCAGCCAGACTTTTCCAGATCTGCCAGACTCTTCCAGATCTGCCAGTCAGCCAGACTCTTCCAGATCTGCCAGTCAGCCAGACTCTTCCGGATCTGCCAGTCAGCCAGACTCTTCCGGATCTGCCAGAATCTTCCGGATCTGCCAGACTCTTCCGGATCTGCCAGACTCTTCCGGATCTGCCAGTCAGCCAGACTCTTCCGGATCTGCCAGTCAGCCAGACTCTTCCGGATCTGCCAGTCAGCCAGACTCTTCCGGATCTGCCAGTCAGCCAGACTCTTCCGGATCTGCCAGTCAGCCAGACTCTTCCGGATCTGCCAGTCAGCCAGACTCTTCCGGATCTGCCAGTCAGCCAGACTCTTCCGGATCTGCCAGTCAGCCAGACTCTTCCGGATCTGCCAGACTCTTCCGGATCTGCCAGACTCTTCCGGATCTGCCAGACTCTTCCGGATCTGCCAGACTCTTCCGGATCTGCCAGTCAGCCAGACTCTTCCGGATCTGCCAGTCAGCCAGACTCTTCCGGATCTGCCAGTCAGCCAGACTCTTCCGGATCTGCCAGTCAGCCAGACTCTTCCGGATCTGCCAGTCAGCCAGACTCTTCCGGATCTGCCAGTCAGCCAGACTCTTCCGGATCTGCCAGTCAGCCAGGATCCGCCAAAAGTGCCAGTCGGCCAGGATCCGCCAAAAGTGCCAGTCGGCCAGGATCTGCCAGTAGCGCCAGTCGGCCAGGATCTGCTGAGACCACCAGCCAGCCAGGATCTGGTAGATCTATCTACCTGCCTGAGCTTCCTCTCACTCCCGAGCTTCCTCTCACTCCCGAGCTTCCTCTCACTCCCGAGCTTCCTCTCACTCCCTCCCGAGCTTCCTCTCACTCCCGAGCTTCCTCTCACTCCCGAGCTTTCTCTCACTCCCGAGCTGCCTCAGTCCCGAACTGTCCTTCAGTCCCGATCTGCTCCCTCAGTCCAGAGGGGTTCTGGGTGAGGACTACTAGGCCATGGTCGGCGGCGAGGGTGGACTATCCAGGGACGCGAGGAGAGGGGACTAAGACATTTATTGAGTGGGGTCCACGTCCTGCGCCGGAACCGCCACCATGGACAGACGCCCACCCGGACCCTCCCTATTTGTTTTGAGGTGCGTTCGGGAGTCCGCACCTTAGGGGGGGGTTCTGTCACGCCCTGGTCTAAGTATTTTGTGTTTTTCTTCATGTATTGGGTCAGGCCAGGGTGTGGCATGGAGTTTTTGTATTGTGGTGTGTTTTGTCTGGGGGTTTTGGTGTGTATGTTAGTGGGATTGTAGCTTAGTAGGGTGTTCTAGGAAAGTCTATGGCTGTCTGGAGTGGTTCTCAATCAGAGGCAGGTGGTTATCGTTGTCTCTGATTAGGAACCATATTTAGGCAGCCATATTCTTTGGTTGTATTGTGGGTGATTGTCCTTAATGTCCTTAGTGTCTTGATGTCCTGATTCTGTGTTAGTTTGCACCAGTTTAGGCTGTTTCGGTTTTCTTTACGTTTATTGTTTTGTTGAGTTTTGTATTAGATTCATGTTAAGTTTGTTTATTAAAACATGGATCGCAATCTACACGCTGCAGTTTGGTCCGACTCTCCTTCACCATTAGAAAACCGTGACAGTAATGGAATAAAAGTAGTCAAAAATATAAATAATAAATGAAAGTACAGATACCCCAAAAAAAACTACTTAAATAGTATTTGTAATTATTTTTACATAAGTACATTACACCATTGCGAAAAACTGCGGCTTGAGATTGTTTTGTGTGCATTGGATTTTAATGTTGTGTGCTTAAATGTAATTTAAATAATTGTTACTACATAAATCACCCTATATTGTGTTGTGAGTTTCACAGTGGGGGGATAGGGGTTGTACACTGCCTGGGCTGGCTGTGCTGCATCATAAGAATTTCATTGGATTTCATCAGAAATGTTCAGTTTAATCCAGAATTGACATCAACCCTATTCAGTTTGATGTTTCAATACTCACCCAGAAGTTCTGGTTTCTGTTGGGACAGGATCTGGTAGAAGATGTGATAGTCTCTCTCAGCCTTGAGCTGGAAAGTGACAAGTGACTTCTCCAGAAGATCTGATCAGTATGGAAAAGTGCTTTTGGTATTAATGTGTTTCCTGTCAAAGAGATATGTTCAAGCCTGGGCAAATTGAGTGTTGTACTCACAAGTCTCAATGTCAGCAGATGAAAGCTTCCCAGTGACTCCAAAATGAATTCGGATGAATTTACACTGTAAGTTATTGTCAAAGCAGAAATTAATAATCACATTAGATCAGAGTTCAAGTAGTATTTGTTTTCTTTTTGAATACCTTAAGTGCACATGATTGAGCTTGCATGGTGTAATGGAACTGATGGAATAGTCCTACAAGTTTAAATTCCACCTATCTGGTTCCCTAGGCAAACTCAATCAAACACTGAAAGTATTTAAAAGAAAACAAATACTGTTGCACACATACAGTCCCAAAAGATTAGCTGATGGACCTGAGGAAGTTTAGCTGACGTCATGACATCTACTAATTATATCCTAATCTAATTCAAACACAGACAATAACAGATAAGATGACCATGTATGATAAGATTTAAATGATATTTGAGAAACAAACAAGACCAAACTTACGAATCGGGAGGAGTTGTCATTCCTGATGGTCTTGGCATTACCAAAAGCCTCCAGGGCAGGATTGGCCTGGATGATTTGATCCTCCAGGGTCCCCTACAACCCAACAACCACACAGTGTTAAAATGCTGCAAAGATCTGTAGTCAACATATGTTTTCCAGCCATGAGGAATGTTTAATTTAGGATTAATAATGATTCAGTGTTTCATTTAGGTTAGGGGGGGGCAATGCCATGGGACTAAGTTTATTATTCTTTATTTTTTAAAGCTAATTTCCTTCAACTATACACATTATGCCATGGCTTATGCCTAGTTCTTATGCTTTGTTCTTATGCTATCTGAGTGACTCAAACATTATAACAAAATCAATGGTGGCCGCATGACAAAACACAGACTGTTTTGTTTTTATTTTGGTGATTGTTCATTCTAAAAGATGATCTTATTAAGAAATATATTGCTCCAATATATTTTCTACATACATATATCTGGTTTAATTTTGCCCAAAATGTATTTTATTATTTATTTTTTATATTATATAAATAAAAAATGGAATTAGTGGCGGCCATGATTTAGTAACAGCTTTGCAATGCTGCTAAATGCAAATTGAGAAATGCTGAATATTTGCCGTCTATTTTACCTTTTTTTCTTCTGATACACTTTTCTTTCCGCTAACAGCAGCAATGCTGGCGAAATACTGGATGACTCTCTTGGTGTTAACAGTCTTTCCAGCACCGGATTCTCCACTGGAATTTAAAAATACATATGTTGATGTCTCAGAATTTCTCTTAACTTTAAAAAGCTTCAAATGGATATAACCTTTGGTTGATGTACTTACGTGATAAGGACAGACTGATTTTCCCTGTCTGTTGAAAGAGAAGTATCAGTAAATGTGTCATTTAAAAACATTTTATGTCACTGTAGACTAGCGATGAGTGCTTTTTGGGGTCAGTTCGGTTTCGGTTTGATTATTACATTTATATTTTATTTTTAAACATTAAATGCATTATGAAATAATGACATAAAAATAATTTTAGGTTTTTAACAGAAATTCCAAAAGCCAAATAGTGAAAATTCAGTTGCCAAAACATTGAAAATATCCAATTGTCTCCGTCAGGTCCACATTGGGTAGATCAATAGACATCAGTAGACATCAATAATAAAATATTTCAGTTGTGAATATGACTTCGTTTTTATTTAATTAATGTGTTATTATCATTCCTTAAAAGTCATCATCTCATTTCTGCTCAGGCAGTAGCAGCCAATCAGCCAAACAAAGTTCTCCCCTCTCCCCATACTGTACTGTCTTTAGTCATCCTATTTAGCTAGGCTAGCCTGCCTAAGCATGGTGAGAGTGTGACAGGTTAAAGGACATATTCATAGCCTGTTATACATTGAAAAGTATTAGTAAGTTCATAGTATGTGAGGATCTTAAAACATCTAAGGTTAAAATATGCATTCAGTATAAGTTGATAGAGATTGATAACATTCATATAATTGTGTTAAAGTTCAAATCTGTCAAAGGGTACGAATTGTGAGAGTAATGTGTAAACGTTATATTGATTACTTTATTTTGTGGTGCCTAAAAGTGTTAATCTGTGATCTACGAAATGCTTTTAATCTATGAGCCGGAGATCGATTGCTCTGGTCTCCACCCATATTCCTGGGGAAATTCGCGGTCTTTTTCTCATTGAACTAAATGTTGACTTGAGAATACAACACCGTATCACTCTCGTGATTATTTCTCCCCTGTTTTCAGGTACTTTATTGATGATAAAAATAGTAATTTAAATGTTATAACTAGCGAACATGTCAAGAGTGTTTAAGGTGTGTTTTAGTAACGTCTTGAGGAAGTTAGAGTTAAGTTTGAAGAGAGTAATATTAGCCCTGCTCGGTTGAAGTGAAGGATAGCATCGTACTGAGAGTAGCTGCCATTTTATGTCGATTGTGAATGAACGTGCGTGTTGTTAATAAGATATTTTGCTGTGTTATTTGTATAATGGGTTTTCTGTTATGTAATGTGTTACTTTTGTGAAATGATTGAACTAAATGTTGACTTGAGAATACAACACCGTATCACTCTCGTGATTATTTCTCCCCTGTTTTCAGGGGCGTAACATTTTTGGAGGCTCCGCTGAGATAGTTGCTCAGATGTCCAGTTTCCACATCCTGGTCGCTGAATTCCGAGCCAGCTAAATCTCCACATAACTCAGGCAGGCTGCAGTGAGGAAAGTGTTGCTGTTTGGAGGAAGTTGGAAGTTAGTGGTTAAGTACGTGTCAACTGAGGCCATTGATCGACCATCAGAGACAGTAAGGACCATCTAATTCAGAGTCAACTCCTGCACAGTAAAAGTTCCTCCTGTTCTGTCAACATGACAAGCGCCTTGGAAGAACTACAGGAAGAGGTAGTAGGAGAATTGCACACCCTGACTAAAGACAAATTACTAGAGATATGTGATTTCCTTGAAATATCAGGCGAACAGAGAAGAGATGTTAAAGATAGATCCCGCATATCATTAATGACTGGCATTATGATGTTCCTTGGAAGAGAGGAAGTCACAGAGTTAGAAGATGGCGGCATGTCGGAATTGTTGCTACTTAAAGACGAAATGACAGAGATGATCAGTGGCAGAGATAACAAAACAGGGCAAATTGACCATGATATTGAACCAGCTGGAACACATCACAGAATAGAGGAACTGAGAACTGTAACCCCACAACAAGGGGTGGGAACTGAGCAGATTACTGCAGCCAAAGCCAGTGATTCTCTGCGTCAGCCCCAACACCATGCCAATCTTCAGGGGAGCGTGCCGCTCTCACCCAATGCACAGCCCAGCTCATACTGGCGCAAAGAGTTTAAAATTTCTGGTCAGATAGGTGAACCAGGCCAAAAAGAAAAACTGATTTTTTCCAGCCTTGCCCATCAGATTGAAAATGGACTTAACAGAGGATATCCTGAGGTAGAAATAGTAGACGCAGTAGTCAGGGCTATTTCTCCAGGCTCACAGCTACGCAGCTACTTGGAAGGTAAACCCCAGCACACTCTCCCCGACAAAATAGTGTGCTGGGGTTTACCTTCCAAGTAGCTAACTTCCAACTTCCTCCAAACAGCAACACTTTCCTCACTGCAGCCTGCCTGAGTTGTTATGTGGAGATTTAGCTGGCTCGGAATTCAGCGACCAGGATGTGGAAACTGGACATCTGAGCAGCTATCTCAGCGGAGCCTCCAAAAATGTTACTCCCCTGAAAACAGCCAGCAAAATATCTTATTAACAACACGCACGTTCATTCACAATCGACATAAAATGGCAGCTACTCTCAGTACGATGCTATCCTTCACTTCAACCGAGCAGGGCTAATATTACTCTCTTCAAACTTAACTCTAACTTCCTCAAGACGTTACTAAAACACACCTTAAACACTCTTGACATGTTCGCTAGTTATAACATTTAAATTACTATTTTTATCATCAATAAAGTACCTGAAAACAGGGGAGAAATAATCACGAGAGTGATACGGTGTTGTATTCTCAAGTCAACATTTAGTTCAATGAGAAAAAGACCGCGAATTTCCCCAGGAATATGGGTGGAGACCAGAGCAATCGATCTCCGGCTCATAGATTAAAAGCATTTCGTAGATCACAGATTAACACTTTTAGGCACCACAAAATAAAGTAATCAATATAACGTTTACACATTACTCTCACAATTCGTACCCTTTGACAGATTTGAACTTTAACACAATTATATGAATGTTATCAATCTCTATCAACTAATACTGAATGCATATTTTAACCTTAGATGTTTTAAGATCCTCACATACTATGAACTTACTAATACTTTTCAATGTATAACAGGCTATGAATATGTCCTTTAACCTGTCACACTCTCCCGACAAAATAAATGTTGTCCCAACATTACCAACATTGTCTTCTTCAACAGTTCGTATGCACTGGACCTAGAAAATCCTCTTCTGTAAGGTAGTACTTGAGCAGAAGTCACGGGTCACAGTTCAAATATAACTAACAAGTTATATTCACAGTCCATATCTGTTGACCAGCTATATAACATAAGCAGTATTTTCTCATACTATTGATCAACAGTCCATCAATTTTAATGATCTATATGCATAGTCTGTAAATTGTCTCTTTTGACAGTCTGAAATCTGACAGTAGTCCATGGTCAAACATGTCAACTCTGTAGCCTCATGTTTGCTGAAGCCCATACATGTAAGGTGGCTGAAAGTAACATTGCTGTAGTGATGGCAGCCATGGAACCAGTCCTGGTGCAGAGTAGACAGGGAACAACTGTGGCTGTGGCTGTATACTGTAGCAGGAAGGGATACCAAGCTGATCATAGGTGATACGTCTTGGAGGGTGTCTCTCTCTTTGTGGCAGCTGGTAGGCTGGTTCCTCAGGTTCAGCAGCATCAGTATATGAAGGAAAGGCACTTGGTGGACGATCATCAGGCAAATTTTCAGCAGGCAAGTTACTCTCCTCAGCAGGCAGGTCTTTAACTGTTGTTGTCTCCTCCAGCTGCTTTTCAACAAGAGGCTGTGCTGGTAGCGTATCAGGGACTGGCACTGCAACTGTCCGTTTCACTGTTGGGGGCCTGTGTTCCCACTCTCTCGCTGGTTCAGCATTCCTCTCCTCAGGTACTGTAGGAGATGTGGGAACCTGTAGCGGCTCATGATGAAGGTCATATTCATCCCCACTGTCTTCATCAGAATCTAGAGTGTGATGCAGGCTGGTGTCTCCTCGTTTTCTGACTTTTGTCCACTTTAGTCATTTCTGGTTGTGTCTCAAAAGGTAAGTGGTCACAGGACATGAGCAGATTTCTGTGCAGGACGCTCATACACTTAGATGTATCCTGCGTTCCCACTTCCAAGAGAAGAGTGCAACAGAGCTTTACAAACAGCTAGTTTCAGAAGCACAGCATAGCAAGGAGACCCCTCAAAGCTTCCTGATGCGCGTTTTAGATTTGAGGCAAAAAGTACTGTTTGCATCCCAGGAGTCAGAATCAGGGCTTAAGTATGACCCTGCTCTAGTCCACAGTCCTTACGGGTCTCCAGAGTGACAGTATCAGGATAGACATGCAGCCTCTCCTGCTAGAGAGCGAAACATCAGATGAGGTTTTGCTAGAGAAGCTTAACATTGCTTGTGCTAATGAGAGAGAAAGACGAAACAAAAAGCGGTTTAATGCCCCACAGCCTGCTACAACTGTAAGTGTAGTCCAGTTAGAGGATATGCCATCTGCAAAGTGTCCTGTGAAGGAAGCCAAAGCTACGATACCCGCAGAACTGTTAACAGAGTTAGCTGAACTTAAGACAGGTATAGCTTCTCTAAAAGGTCTCAGTGCAGAGATTGCTCATATTAAGGAGACATTACAGCAGCCTATGTTTCAGTCACAGCCTTGTGCCTATGCCCCACCCCCAGTTAGGAGGCCAGATAGGGACCCCAGCCACCTGTTTCCCAGCAGCAGTATTACAGCAACTACAGTCGGTCCCAAGCACTTGACCCTGCACAGCATCAATATGCACCTAACCGGTATACCAACCACTCTGCTCAAGCTCCAAGGAGGTGTTTTGTCTGCCAGCAGGCCAGAACAGATGCACGCTGCACACACTGCTTCCGATGTGGGAGTGGAGAACATTTTCAAGCTGGATGTAAAATCCGGGGAGCCAGACCATCAAGGGAGGCCCCTTTAAACGGAAACGGGTTACCGCTGAGGACGAGTGTTAACCGTAGCTACCAAAAAGTCCCAGAAATGTGCAAATTGTGCCAGAGAAGAGTCATTTGAGAACCTGAAACAATGTTCATCATGTAAAGAGACACTGTACTGTTCCAAAGTATGTCAAAACCAACATTGGACTAAACATAAGAAAAATGCACTCACCTGAAAATTGACTCTACCAGTGAAAGGTTTTCCTGCACAGAGAAAAATGCCCACTCCTTACCATCCCTAGCTCAAGGTTGCCACCCCCGTAAGGTCACCTCGCTAGTCGGCAGACAGTGCCTTATTGAGTGTCACCTGAATCGCCACCACCTCCAAGCTTTATGGGACACAGGCTCTCAGGTATCGGTCATTGATGAACGATGGAAAGAGGAATCTCTCCCAAACGCAAGGCTGAGAGATGTTTCAGAAATCTTGGACTCACCTGATGATCTAAGGTTGACTGCAGCAAATGGGACTGAAATGCCGTACCTGGGATGGATTGAAACAACTTTTCGTCTAGCCTCTGAAACTGACCAAACAAAGGAACTGATCATCCCAGTGCTGGTAATGAAAGGCTGTCACCTATCTCATCCCATCATAGGTTTCAATGTTATCGAGCACATCTTGACAATGACCGAAAAGACTAAACTATACAGTACAGTAAAAACAGCTTTCCCAAGCCTCAAAATAAACAAGGTGAGGGCTTTTATACAGGCTGTTAGCGCAGAACAGACAGATGAATACGCAGTGAAAACCAAGAAAGAGAAGGTTGCTGTACCAAAACACAGTAGCATTCAGATTGAGTGCCGTGTAGTTTCCCAGCCTTTCAAAGATGACATGACAATGCTTTTCCAGCCAGACCTGAACCCGCAGTGGCCAGATGACCTTGAGTTCTTTGACACACTAGTCAGAGTCAGTAAAGGTGTTTTTCCAGTTATCCTGCTTGATGTCTCTAACCCCACTGACCACGACATTGCCCTGCTAGGACGCACAATAATCGGTACAGTACAAACCATTATGACTGTGTTACCTGCCCAAGTCTTTGAAAAAACTGTCACCTCAGCCACAGTGAATCACACCAGCGTTCAAACCCCATGTACTGCTACTGAACAGTGGGATCCACCAGTAGATTTAACTCACCTAACCGAAGAACAGAGAGAGGTTGTTAGGCAAATGCTTAGAGAAGAGTGTCACTCCTTCTCCAGATCAGACAATGACATTGGCTGCATTGAACGATTGAAAATGACTATTTCTCTAAAGGACTCTGAACCAGTAAAGCGCACATACATGTCAGTGCCCAGGCCACTGTATCAGGAGATGAAGGGTTACATTTATGACCTCATAGTCCAGGGCTGGGTTAGGAAGTCAAACTCTTCATATTCCTCACCTGTCGTGTGCGTTCGTAAGAAGGACGGGACCCTCCGGTTGTGTATAGATTACAGAGATCTGAACAGAAAGACACATCCCGACCGCCAGCCCATCCCTCGGGTCCAAGACATCATGGACAGTTTAGGTGGTAATTCCTGGTTCTCCCTCTTAGATCAGGGGAAAGCATATCACCAGGGGTTCATCTCTGAAGAAAGCAGACCACTGACAGCATTTGTGACACCGTGGGGACTCTATGAGTGGATACGTATGCCATTCGGCCTCATGAACGCTCCTGCAGCTTTTCAGCGGTGTATGGAGGAGTGTTTGGAAGGGCTCCGGGATAACATCTGCATTCCTTATCTGGACGACACGCTAGTTTTCAGTAAAACATTCGACAACCATGTGAATGATGTGCGAAAAGTTTTGCAGCGTCTCAGAGAGTATGGCATTAAACTCAAACCAAGTAAGTGTGATCTCTTTAAACCCCAGGTCCGTTATTTGGGCAGAATAGTGTCTGCAGAGGGCAGCCGAGTTGACCCAGCCGATTTTGAAGCAGTAAGAGCATTGAAAGAAATCAGACCAGAGACTGTGGGCCAGCTCAGAAAAATGCTTGGTTTACTCACGTACTACAGACAGTACATCAAAGACTTTTCTAGGAGTGCCAGCTGCCTGTATGACCTCCTGAAAGCAGATTCAGAGAAATTACCTGACCACCCACGGAAAACAAAAACAAAGAAAGTAAGTCATGTGGTGCCCTCAAACAAGCCAATCCTGTGGACTGACCAGCATCAACAGGCACTTGAACAGCTGATTGAGTGTTTGCTTCACCCACCAGTTTTAGGTTTCCCTGATTTCACTCAGCCATTTGTTGTACACACTGATGCGTCACACCAAGGCTTGGGAGCAGTTCTTTATCAAAAGCAAGAGGGGAAGCTTAGGGTCATTGCTTATGGCTCTCGAACCTTAACAGCAGCTGAGAAGAACTTTCACTACCACTCGAGCAAGCTAGAATTTCTAGCTCTAAAATGGGCAATCACTGATAAGTTCCATGACTATTTGTACTATGCTCCGACCTTCACTGTATACAGCGATAACAACCCGCTCTGCTACATTCTGTCTACTGCAAAACTGAACGCAACCACTTCCAGGTGGGTTGCAGACTTGGCTGATTTCCACTTTACAATAAAGTACAGGCCAGGCAGAGAGAACGGTGATGCAGATGCTTTGTCAAGGATGCCACTGGATGTAGAGTCACTGATGAGAGAATGTTCTGAGGAGCTTCCACCAGACACCATCGCCGCCACGATACAAGCAGTTGAGGTACAGAAAGAGGCTGTTGTACCTTGGTCATTTTCAGCTGCATCGATGTCAGTATCAGCTGAAGGTGAGACAACCACTGCAACAACCAGCTCGATCCCAAAAGATGGGATAAGAGAAGCACAAGAATCTGATCCGGTCATCCGTCCTGTGCTCAATTTCAAACTGTCGGGTTCCAAACCGCCAGTTAAAGAGCAAAAGATATTCAGTCCAAAGACAAAATGCCTATTCAGAGAATGGGACAAATTGACAATAGACAGTGATGGCATTTTGTACAGAATCACTACAGCCCGCAAGCAGTTAGTTCTACCAGAGCAGTACAAAGGTAAAGTGATGGAAGAGTTGCACAATAACATGGGACACCAAGGTACTGACCGCACTGTATCACTAGTACGTGACCGCTTCTTCTGGCCATATATGCAATCTGACATCGAGCACTATGTGACTAAAACTTGTAGCTGTGTCAAGCAGAAAAGGCCAGCCCATGCAACAAGAGCTCCTCTGACAAACATTGTGACAACACAGCCATTTGAACTGGTATGTATAGACTTCCTTCATCTCGACAGATGCAAAGGGGGATATGAGTACATCCTCGTGATTGTTGATCATTTTACACGTTTCACTCAAGCCTACGCCACCACATCAAAGTCAGGTAAAACTGCTGCAAATCTCATCTTCAATGATTTTGCCCTGAAGTTTGGGTTCCCGTCCGCATCCACCATGACCAAGGGGAGAATTTGAAAATCAGTTGTTCCATCAGTTAAAGAAACTCAGTGGCATGGCGGGGTCCAGGACAACACCCTATCACCCGATGGGAAACGGTCAAGCGGAACGCATGAACAGAACATTGTTGCAAATGTTAAAGACACTAACTGAGACACAAAAGTCAAATTGGAAGGAGTCTCTGAACAAACTGGTTTATGCCTATAACTGCACCCGTTGCGAAGTGACTGGCTATTCACCATTTTATCTTCTGTTTGGGAGATCACCCAGGCTTCCAGTTGATATGCTCTTTGGATTGTGCACAGAGGCAGGTTCCAGTAACCAGCGAGAATACGTGGAGAACTGGAAACGAGGGATGGAAGAAGCATACGCCATTGCAAATGAAAATGCTCAGAAAGCCGCTGAAAGAAGTAAGAAGTACTATGACACTAAAGTTAGGAGTTCAGTGCTACAGCCTGGCGAGCGAGTTCTGATTAAAAACCTGACACCAAGAGGAGGACCAGGAAAACTCCGTAACTATTGGGAAGATACAATTCACACAGTGGTGAGACAAATGGGTTCAGACCTGCCGATTTATGAATTGAGACCAGAAAAGGGTAGGGGACGCTCCAGGGTCCTGCACAGAAATCTGCTCATGTCCTGTGACCACTTACCTTTTGAGACACAACCAGAAATGACCAAAGTGGACAAAAGTCAGAAAACGAGGAGACGCCAACCTGCATCACAGACTCTAGATTCTGATGAAGACAGTGGGGATGAATATGACCTTCATCATGAGCCGCTACAGGTTCCCATATCTCCTACAGTACCTGAGGAGAGGAATGCTGAACCAGCGAGAGAGTGGGAACACAGGCCCCCAACAGTGAAACGGACAGTTGCAGTGCCAGTCCCTGATACGCTACCAGCACAGCCTCTTGTTGAAAAGCGGCTGGAGGAGACAACAACAGTTAAAGACCTGCCTGCTGAGGAGAGTAACTTGCCTGCTGAAAATTTGCCTGATGATCGTCCACCAAGTGCCTTTCCTTCATATACTGATGCTGCTGAACCTGAGGAACCAGCCTACCAGCTGCCAAAAGAGAGACACCCTCCAAGACGTATCACCTATGATCAGCTTGGTATCCCTTCCTGCTACAGTATACAGCCACAGCCACAGTTGTTCCCTGTCTACTCTGCACCAGGACTGGTTCCATGGCTGCCATCACTACAGCAATGTTACTTTCAGCCACCTTACATGTATGGGCTTCAGCAAACATGAGGCTACAGAGTTGACATGTTTGACCATGGACTACTGTCAGATTTCACAGACTGTCAAAAGAGACAATTTACAGACTATGCATATAGATCATTAAAATTGATGGACTGTTGATCAATAGTATGAGAAAATACTGCTTATGTTATATAGCTGGTCAACAGATATGGACTGTGAATATAACTTGTTAGTTATATTTGAACTGTGACCCGTGACTTCTGCTCAAGTACTACCTTACAGAAGAGAATTTTCTAGGTCCAGTGCATACGAACTGTTGAAGAAGACAATGTTGGTAATGTTGGGACAACATTTATTTTGTCGGGGAGAGTGTGACAGGTTAAAGGACATATTCATAGCCTGTTATACATTGAAAAGTATTAGTAAGTTCATAGTATGTGAGGATCTTAAAACATCTAAGGTTAAAATATGCATTCAGTATTAGTTGATAGAGATTGATAACATTCATATAATTGTGTTAAAGTTCAAATCTGTCAAAGGGTACGAATTGTGAGAGTAATGTGTAAACGTTATATTGATTACTTTATTTTGTGGTGCCTAAAAGTGTTAATCTGTGATCTACGAAATGCTTTTAATCTATGAGCCGGAGATCGATTGCTCTGGTCTCCACCCATATTCCTGGGGAAATTCGCGGTCTTTTTCTCATTGAACTAAATGTTGACTTGAGAATACAACACCGTATCACTCTCGTGATTATTTCTCCCCTGTTTTCAGGTACTTTATTGATGATAAAAATAGTAATTTAAATGTTATAACTAGCGAACATGTCAAGAGTGTTTAAGGTGTGTTTTAGTAACGTCTTGAGGAAGTTAGAGTTAAGTTTGAAGAGAGTAATATTAGCCCTGCTCGGTTGAAGTGAAGGATAGCATCGTACTGAGAGTAGCTGCCATTTTATGTCGATTGTGAATGAACGTGCGTGTTGTTAATAAGATATTTTGCTGTGTTATTTGTATAATGGGTTTTCTGTTATGTAATGTGTTACTTTTGTGAAATGATTGAACTAAATGTTGACTTGAGAATACAACACCGTATCACTCTCGTGATTATTTCTCCCCTGTTTTCAGGGGCGTAACAAGAGCTGTCTGAAGTAATAATACTTCCACAAACTGTCTCTAGCCCCCCTCTCTCTTATCATTGTGTTGTTTACATTCCTCTCTCATGTGGTCTTTGCTTCCGTGTGTATCTAACCTAACGTAACAGGGTCAATGGATTTTGGTAATTGTAGTTAATTTCCACGTTCCTGTGCTGAACTAGGTTGAATATTTGCTTACTGAAAACTACGACTCCCTTCAGCCCAGCGTCCCACTCTCTCGTTGATTTGAAACAGGCGTTGGGGTTTACGAAAATAATTAACGAAATGGAATTCAGGTAAAGACGGTCAATTATGTATTTACCCCCCAAAAAATGTTGGTTAATCGTATGGGTTGACAGTGACACAATAGCCCTGAGTAGGTCTGTGGAAGACAAGGGGGATACCGAAGATTTAGTTTAATTCATTTGAATTAATACATTGATTTATTGGAGATATTAGCAGACAGGTCATTGCTTACATAGATCATCCAGGCTGCATAACGCTCTTTGAGGTCAAACAGCACAGCGGGCTCGTGCAGGAAGGTGAACATCGCCATGTCCTCAATTTTATCAAACTTTGGCGGGTTCTGGGGGTGGACATCATCCTCATTCACAGTAAAATTACATCGTTTTTTTTTTACATTTTCAATGTGCAGAAGTATTCCATTTGAGACAAATCTTAACTTGAGATTACACACAGTGTAACATTTTCACAAATCATCCATTTACATGAAATGCGAGATTTGCATGGAAGTTAAAGATTTCAAGTTAAGATTATGCTCTTTGTTGTCTCTTGTTAGAAGGATTTTAAACATTAAAGAGCATAACTCATTTCAGTTCATAACTCATTTTTCATTAATCATAGAGTTATCCTAGTAGAACAAATGATTATCTTATGATTTTCCAGGTCATATATTTTCAGAAATGTTTTTCACCTAAATATTTACCTTTCCAAACTCCGTATCAGCGGTGACTTTAGCCCCATCTCTGCTGGTGATTGTGGCCTTGACGTATTCTACCTCAGGGTCAGGCACATAGCACTCTCTCTTTATGTCAAAGGGTCTAGTCTGGCATTCCATACGCTCCTTGTCTGACTTACGCAGAAAGGAAGCTGCGGACGCCAAACTCTGCCATCAACGGGGCCCCCATTCTTAAATCTGTGCAGGTATGTATCTATTATTATAAAGGTTGAATTTGCTAAACTTCCCAATTTACTTGTGCCAGTTCTCACTGTTGTCATGGTTTGTTGTATGCCAGAATTCTCATGATAAACGTTTCTCAAACTTAAGAAAGAACAACCATTTAGATCTTCATACTTTACAGTATTGTTTACAATATCAACCATATTTTGATAGTTTTACATTTTATTCTGTTCATGACAAAGGGAACCGTGCATATTGTGGTAATAATCTAATATCAGTGTAAAGCACTAATATTAAAGAATATTAAATACATCAACAACTTTAGGGCACCAGAGCTGTATTTCACTTCTCTCTGGTACCATTTTTGGAATGCATAATGTAAATAAAACATTTGATCCTAAGCATTTTCCACCAAAGACCTAAGTTAATTGGAAAATGGTATACTAGTATCACTACTGTATGTATACAGGTGTACTGTATTATATGAGTAATATATTGTACCATAGCATAAAGGTCATGGCAGAACAATAGAACTTTAAAATATAAGCCTAAAATAGACACAAAGGTCAAGGCAGAGGCAGAGTCATAGATTAATAAGAGTTTAACTGAACAATATGAAGGCGAGTAAAGCAACATTGAATATAAACCAAAACATGTCAGTAAACCAACAGCACATTGGAAATGAACCAAAACATGTGAGGTTCAGAGCAGACAAAAAGTAACTAGGTCCACTGTAGCCGAAATCTACAGCTTGTGTAGTGATGACACTGACAACACGTAATTACTATACAGGATATATGTATTATGCAATATAATCCTACAGCCAAAGGATTTGAACGTCCATAATGTTGCTTGATCGGTGGTTAGGCTATTATTAGCTGGCCAAAAGTAGGCTACATGAAAAGTGCAATACAGTTCATTTAACTGTGTGTTAGTATTGGTTTTCAGTGAATTCATGTAACTCACAAAGCTCATCTGCCTTTCCTGCGTTACATAAAAATGATCTTCAACAAAAGACCGTGTACATCTGTACAAGTTGACTACATTGATGCGTACAGACACTCAAATGTTTTGCATTAATATGCATATTTGGCAAGCTGTTATAGTTTTCATGTTGTTGAACATCTATTTTAGAAGATTGTGATTCTTACCTGTTGGTCACCCCTGGGATACATTTGGTGGAAAGGATCTCGACTGAAAATGAAGTAGACAACGAAATACCAATATCAGTCTACTGACCAAGCTATGTGTGGTTATGACTATTGTTAGGTCGTATAATGATTATCTTTGCCCTCCTCAGCAGACTGCCTCTATATGCTTACCTTCAGGATGTCCGGTGTCTCGTGTCTCTCCCTGGTCTGTCTCCCCCTGGTATCCATCACTCTTTATAAAGAGTGTTGCTCAGCCCTATATGGAGATGGGCCATCTATTATAAAAAATTAGTCTGATTATTTGAGAAGATCTGTATTTGGGGCTAGAGGTGTATACCTCTATGACCTATCAGGCTGGTTGTAACAACAGGCTATTCCAGGGTGGACAACGGATGCATTGAAAGCATTACCCATGTTTTGCTTCTGAGATTCTCATTGTGAGGTAGCATTGGATAGACAATAGCAAGCAGCAGGTCTTTACAGCTCTATTTTTGCCCCTTCGATCAAATTGCAGTCTCAGGTGATGTAGTCATCTAAAAATGCCAACATAAAGTTAATGGAAATTCTTCAAATTATGTATTTTTGTGCAATGATAATTGCAAGTTTTAAAGATTGATTTAATTATGTTTATGCTCATTTGTGAACACTTGGGCTTTTGTATGGGGCGACAGGTAGCCTAGTGGTTAGTGCATTGGGCCAGTAACCGAAAGGTTGCTAGATCGAATCCCCGAGCTGACAATGTAAAATTCTGTACTTCTGCCCCTGAGGCAGTTAATCCACTGTTCCTAGGCTGTCATTGTAATTAATAATTTGTTCTTAGCTGCCTTGCCTAGTTAAATAAAAGTTAACTACAAAAAATTGTGCTTGTACTGCTTAACACCATTATGTTGGATTATTAAGGTGACATGAGAAAGTGTTCTTGCCATGTGTAAGCTCATTTCATAATTGATTTATTATGATGTAGACAACTACAGCTGTCCTCCTGTGTTCACCAAGGCAAGGTCACTCCCCAATCCGTTGTCACCAAGGGTAATTACCCTAGGCCCTGTTGACCCGGCATTGTTCCCTTTCCTTTATTGTTGATTACAAAAATGATCCTGTGAATTTGTTCTTGGATGTACTTTCCTGGAGTGTCTAACATTAGTCCCAAAATGATGAAAATAAGTTAAAACATACTAATTTAATTTCCTAAACTATTCAGCTGGTTATTTAAGTTATGGATTTTAATGGTGTGTAATTGGATGTACAGTATAATGCAGTTACATTAGCATTGACCTACTTAATCATACATGATTTATTCATCAGATGTTTAGAATAAGTTTGACTCCTCTAATGTTCACAAAGTTATAATAACCTCTCTTAATGTGATGGGTAATAGATTTAGAGTAACCTGTGTAGAATATTTTTAAAGCTGCAATATGTTACTTTTTGGGCAACCTGGCTAAATTTGTATAGAAATGTGAGTTATAAATATGTTGTTCTCATTGAAAGCAAGTCTAAGAAGCGGTAGATCTGTTCTATGGGCGCTATATCTATGCTTCCCGTTCTTAGGTAACATTTTTGTGTCTTTAACTTTCAATTTTGTTCTCCAGCTTCAAACAGCTGAAAAGCAATTTCACTGCGGTTTATATGGTACAATTAATTATCACATTGCTTGTTTTTTCACTAAACTGAAATTAGGCAAACTGTTACAATTTTTGAAACCAGGAAATGGTTGAGTGATTTCTGTATATTGCACCTTTAATAAGGAGTTGAACCAATGGGCATAAGGTCTTTGTTTTGTAACGAGGTCGAGATAATTGTCAATGCATTCGTGTGAAGCTATCTAGAAGGTGATAATGTAGTGTTTGTCATCGCCGGAAAGTGTTCCCCTCCTTAAAGACCTGTGCAGGGGCCATAGAGGTGCCTTACAACTTAACACCTTGGGTCTCCTTTCAGCAGTGATGTTACCCAATTAGCGTCCAGAGCTGAATATATCACATGCTACTCAATAACACTGTTAAGGGTCGAATTCCCAGCTGTCGTGTGTGTGTGGGTGTGTTAATATGAGATTGGAGGGGAAACATTTGTAGATTTCTATTTAAAAAAACATTTGTGTGAACCTACCCTCCCCTATGTATTTTTTCGGACAGTGAAGCAAAAACGTTTCATTTGGCTCTATACTCCAGCATTTTGGATTTGAGATCAAACCTTTCATTTGAGGTGACAGTACAGCATGTCACCTTTTATTTAACGGTATTTTCATACATATCTGTTTTACCGTTTAGAAATGAAAGCACTTTGTATACACTTTATATACAAAAGTAGGTGGACACCCCTTCAAATGAGTGGATTTGGCTATTTCAGGCACATCCGTTGTTGACCGGTATATAAAATCGAGCACACAGCCGTTGCAATCTCAAAAGACAAAGATTGGCAGTAGAATGATCTTACTAAAGAGCTCAGTGTCTTTCAACGTGGCAGCGTCATAGGATGCCGCCTTTCCAACAAGTCAGTTCTTCAAATTTCTGCCCTGCTAGAGCTGCCCCGGTCAACTGTAAGTGCTGTTATTATGAAGTGGAAACGTCTAGGAGCAACAACGGCTCAGCCTTGAAGTGGTAGGCCACACAAGCTCACAGAATAGGATGGCCGAGTGCTGAAGCTCGTAGCACGTGAAAATCGCATGTCCTCTGTTGCATTACTCAATACCGAGTTCCAAACTGCCTCTGGGAGCAACGTCAGCACGATAATTGTTTATCGGGAGTTTCATGACATGGGTTTCCATGGCTGAGCAGCTGCACACAAGCATAATATTCCCATGCGCAATGCCAAGTGTCGGCTGGAGTGGTGTAAAGCTCGCCGCCATTGGACTTTGGAGCAGTAGAAATGCATTCTCTGGAGTCATGAATCACACTTCACCATCTGGCAATCCGACGGACGAATCTGGGTTTGTTAGATGCCAGGAGAATGCTACTTGTCTGAATGCATAGTGCCAACTGTAAAGTTTGGTGGGGGAGGAATAATGGGCTAGGGCTGTTTTTCATGGTTCGGCCTTGGCCCTTTAGTTCCTGTGAAGGGAAATCGTAACGCTACAGCATACAGTACAATGGCATTCTAGACATTCTAACTTTGTGGCAACAGTTTGGGGAAGGCCCTTTCCTGTTTCAGCATGACAATGCCCTTGTTCACAAGCGAGGTCCATACAGAAATAGTTGGTCAAGATCGATGTGGAAGAACTTGACTGGCCTGCACAGAGCCATGACGTCAATCCCATCGAACACCTTTGGGATGAATTGTAACGCCGACTGTGAGCCAGGCCTAATCGCCCAACATCAGTGCCCGACCTCACTAATGTTCTTGTGGCTGAATGGAAGTAAGTCCCCACAGCATTGTTCCAAAATCTGGTGGAAAGCCTTCCCTCAACGAGCAGGTGTCCACATACTTTTGGTCATGTAGTGGATCTTGAAGGTGTCATAAATATTTGGACAAATTCACTTATATTTTTATTAAAGCAGTCAAAGCTTAGCAGCATATTCATTCACACAAAAGCTCTGACGAAGGCCAAAGCTTATTAAATATCAGTGATACTACCAAGAGCGATGTGCGGTTTCCTTTTTCCTTTGTCCCATATTCATTCCCATATTCTTAACACACAAGGATTACATCAAGTTTGTGACTCTACAAACTTGTTTCATGCATTTGTAGTTTGTTTTGGTTGTGTTCAGATTATGTTGTGCCCAACAGAGATCAATGATTAATAATGTTTTGTGTCATTTTGGAGTACATTTTTGTGTAAATAGGAATAGGATATGTTTCTAAACACTTCTACATTCATGTGGATGCTACCATCATTACAGATAATCAGGAATGAATTGTGAATGATTATGATCATGTGTAAAAGTTAGAGGCACAAAGATCATACCCCCAAAACATGCTAACCTCTCACCATTAACAATAACAGGTGAGGTTAGCATATTTTGGGGGGTATGGTATTTATGCCTCTGTAACCTTTACACTTATGATGATTCACTCTTCATTATTCACAATTAATTAATAATTATCTGAAATCACGGTAGCATCCAAGTGATCAAAAACATAGTATAAAATCTGGTGCTTTCCACTCAGTTTTAAGGCACGGACAGGCCAGTGCGATGGTCGAGTGTCTGCCGTCCGAGAGAACTTAGCACCTTTGATCAGAGTGCAAGATGTCATTTGCTAAACGATTCTATACTGAACAAAAATATAAACGCAACATCGTTGGTCCCGTGTTTCATGAGCTGAAATAAATGATCTCATACATTTTCCTTACGCACAAGTTTATTTGTTTACATCCCTGCATTTCTCCTTTGCCAAGATAATCCATTGACCGGACAGGTGTGGCATATCAAGATGATTAAACCACACGATCATTACACAGGTGTACCTGGTGTTGGGGACGATAAAAGGCCACTCTAAAATGTGCAGTGTGTCACACAACACAATGCCACAGATGTCTCAAGTTTTAAGGGAGCGTGCAATTGCCATGCTGACTGCAGGAATGTCCAACAGAGCTGTTGGCAGAGAATTTTAATTTCTCTACCTTAAGCCACCACGTTTTATAGAATTTGCCAGTACGTCCAACCAGACTAAAATCCGCAGACCACGTGTAACCCCGCCAGCCCAGGACCTCCACATCCGGGTTCCTCACCTGTGGGATCAACTGAGACTATTTCTGTCTGTAATAACGCCCTTTATTGGGGAAAAACTCCTTTTGATTGGCTGGGCCTGGCTCCCCAGTGGCTGGGCCTATGTCCTCCCAGGCCCACACATTGCTGTGCCCATGCCCAGTCATGTAGCATCCATAGATTAGGGCCTAATGAATTTATTTCAGTTGACTGATTTCCTTATATGAGCTGTAACTCAGTAAAATCTTAAAATTGTTGCATTTACATTTTTGTTCAGTATACATGTAGAAACGGCCAAAAATGACATCCGTCAGTTGCCCGCTGGGCGGTCCCTATAACACACCGCACCGACAGCAAGCGAATGAACGGTGAACGAACGGACCCCAACTATGCAGTCCTACATTTTGTCTGGTGATTTTTCTCTTTTACAAAGTCACCCTTCAGTATTTCTTCTGAAATAAGTTCAAATTGAAAAAAACTTTGGGTGTTTACATGTTTTTGTTTGATTTACAACTGCAGAGTGCCATGTAAAAAAATGGCCTGCACTAAATTATTTCAAATTCAAATTAATTTGGTTGGAGGCTATGATTATTGTTTACTGTATAATTTCTCACCTGTGGTAAGTAGCAGGTGCCTACAGGGTAAAAATAGCCATTCAAGCAGTTTTGAAGAAACATAACAATTTTCTCCATTGCACTCCTTTGTAAAATGCAAGGGTGCCAATATACTTGACCGCATCTGTAGCTAGTTAGCTGATGTTATACTACATCTAAACAAATTAATACTTCTATTCACTTGAACAGTCTATTCTAGGTTCAACCTTTCTTTGTAGGTCCTCATTCTCAGCTGTCCAGTCCGCTTGTGTTATGAGCACTGTCTGTCAAACTGAAGAAATGATGGCTGGACACCTTACCACTGTCCTGCTGTTGAAATGTGTAACCTGACCCTCCTATGTGATTTAAAGACTGTACTATAATTAGCACCTGTTCTGACTGGAAGGTCATAGAGAACTCAACTCATGTCAGCTGATGACAATTACGAAGTCATAAGCATGACGTGATTAAGGACACAGAGAGCAAGTCATAATGTCATAGTGTCTCCAGCTCCTACATTTTTTTTACAAGGAGTACATGTGGTCCTAAGTTACAAAATGTAGGAGCACACAAAGACATGTACTGTAGGAGCACAATGAGAACTATTCAAGGTATTTATTTTATGATAAGAGCCTTCAGCAATGACAAAATACAGGGATTGTTGATATTGAGAATATAGCCTACATTATGAATCCTTGCTACTTTTGAAGCATATGTCCTGAAGAAGCTATGTCTTTTATTTTTGTTCCACAAAATTGTTACACAGTACTACTGGTAAAGTTACCAGGTTATTAACTAGCTAATGCTTTAACATGACTGAACAAGGTGGTTTAAGTTTAGCGACTCGCGAGTAGTTTTAGAATGGCCCATGACATGTTTCATGAATGTAAAATGCGTCCCGCCAATCCGCGATAGAAAGAATAAAAACATTGTGCCTCATAACTTTTGAACGGTTTTCTCTATAGTAATTTTACAACCACCACAGTCACAAGCTGCATTTGTTCATTGACAGGCTAATTGTTTACTCTGTCCCACTGATATTTGCAGATATTTAATATTAGACAGTTGTGCAATATTATATCAATCACAATGTATTTGTTTATTAGAGAGGATAACATGCAACCTACACAGAATATGTTTTATTTGGTATATGTTTGCTTTCCCTTTAGTGTTCCTGACTGTGGCTTACTTACAATTAACAGGATGACATAAGTGTTCTGTTTGGATGCAGACAGTTACTGTGTGATATTTACCTCATTTGAATGTATGATCAATCTCTCCTCCATGTGACTCACAGATGCAGGATGCCTCTTGCATTGGGTGAATTTCTGTCAGGGACAGCAAGCATGACCACACACAAGAGATGGTAAGAAGTTCATCTTTGCTAGCATTACATTGTACACTATTAAACATTTATTTACCACAAATCCAATTTTTTAGAATGTTCATCTTTACAGTATGGCATGGTGTGCAGTCAGAGAGTCTGTGATGTAATGGAGGATAAACACAGTTTACACACTTATTTTGTGAATAGGGTTTATGCAACTTAATTTGAATATCTAGGTTAGTGTAACGGCCATTGGTGGAAGAAGGTGAGGACCAAAGTGCAGTGTGGTACGTGTTCATCATTTATTAAATAGAACTGAACACTAGATACAAAGTAACAAACAGAACAATCAAAACAGCTCCGTCAGGTGCAAAACAGAAAGCAACTACCCACAAAACCCATGTGGGCAAGAGCTACCTAAGTATGGTTCTCAATCAGAGACAGCGATAGACAGCTGTCCCTGATTGAGAACCATACCCAGCCAAAAACAAAGAAATCCCCAAGACATTAGACTCCTGAACATCTAATCAAATGGCTACCCAGACTATTTGCATTGACCCCCCCCCCCCCATTCTTTTACACCGCTGCTACTCTCTGTTGTTATCATCTATGCATAGTCACTTTAATATCATTACCTATGTACATATTACCTCAATTGCCTCGACTAACCGGTTCCCCAGCAACATTCACTCTGTAACCTGTATTCCCCTGTATATAGTCTTGCTATTGTTATTTTACTGCTGCCCTTTAATTACTTGTTACTTTTATTTCTTATTAGTATTTTTTAACAGAATTGTTGGTTAGGGGCTCAAGTATTTCCCTGTTGTATTCGGCAAATGTGACATACATTTTGATTTGTTTTGACTTAATAATGCCCTCGAAGCCGGTGTTTTGAGGATATATTAAGTGTCTAAGAGATAAGAGCTCAGCACACCTGGATAGTACAATATTTCCCCATTTATTCTGTTTAAAACACTTCAAGCTCTGTGAAGTTGGTTGTTGATCATTGCTAGACAGCCGTTTCCAAGTCTTGCCATAGATTTTTAATCAGATTTAAGTCAAAACTATAGCTAGGCCACTCAGGAACACTCAATGTCGTCTTGATAAGCAAATCCTGTGTATTTTTGAAAGGTGAATTTTGCCTGTGCTTAGCTCTATTCTGTTTCTTTTTATCCTAAAAAATTCCTTAGTCCTTGCAGGTCAGAAGTACACCCATAACAAGATGCAGACCCCCATGCTTGAAATATGAAGAATGGTACTCAGTGATGTGTATTCAGGATTCAGATTTCCATTCAGGACAAAAAAATATATATCTTTGCCACATTTTTTGCAGTATTACTGTAGTGCTTTTCTTTAGTGCCTGATGGACATTCATCATATCATTGTTATAGTTGTAAATATGTACAGTTGAAGTTGGAAGTTTACATACACTTAGGTTGGAGTCATTAAAACTAGTTTTTCAACCACTCCACATATTTCTTGTTAACAAACTATAGTTATGGCAAGTCGGTTAGGACATCCACTTTGTGCATGTGTAACAGTATAGACTTTACGTCCGTCCCCTCGCCCCGACCTGGGCGCGAACCAGGGACGCTCTGCACACATCAACAGTCACCCTCGAAGCATTGTTACCCATCGCTCCACAAAAGCCGCGGCCCTTGCAGAGCAAGGGGAACCACTACTTCAAGGTCTCAGAGCGAGTGACGTCACCGATTGAAACGCTACCAGCGCGCATCACCGCTAACTAGCTAGCCATTTCGCATCGGCTACACATGACACAAGTAATTTTTTCAAAAATTGTTTACAGATAGATTATTTCACTTATTATAAATTTACTGTATCCAATTCCAGTGGGTCAGAAGTTTACATACACTAAGTTGACTGTGCCTTTAAACAGCTTGGAAAATTATGTCATGGCTTTAGAAACTTCTGATTGAAACTGGCAAATTGACATCATTTGAGTCAATTGGAGGTGTACCTGTGGATGTATTTCAAGGCCTACCTTCAAACTCAGTGCCTGTTTACTTGACATCATGGGAAGATCAAAAGAAATCAGCCAAGACCTCTGAAAAGAATTGTAGTCCTCCACAATTCTGGTTCATCATTGGGAGCAATTTCCAAATGCCTGAAGGTACCACGTTCAAACAATAGCACGAATGGTACCACGTACAAACAATAGCACGCAATACACATGGGGACAAAGATGGTACTTTTTGGAGAAATGTCCTCTGGTCTGATGAAACAAAAAAATTGAACTGTTTGACCACAATAACCATTGTTATGTTTGGAGGAAAAGGGGAATGCTTGCAAGCCGAAGAACACCAACCCAACCGTGAAGCACGGGGTGGCAGCATCATGTTGCTGGGGTGCTTTGCTGCAGGAGGGACTGGTGCACTTCAGAAAATAGATGGCATCAGGATGGAGGAAAATTATGTGGATATATTGAAGCAACATCTCAAGACATCAGTCAGGAAATTAAAG
This sequence comes from Oncorhynchus nerka, assembly GCF_034236695.1. Taxonomy (NCBI): domain Eukaryota; kingdom Metazoa; phylum Chordata; class Actinopteri; order Salmoniformes; family Salmonidae; genus Oncorhynchus; species Oncorhynchus nerka. Next base: position 25,617,661 of record NC_088401.1, on the reverse strand, counting down.
CTTGGTCGCAAATGGGTCTTCCAAATGGACAATGACCCCAAGCATACTTCCAAAGTTGTGGAAAAATGGCTTAAGGACTACAAAGTCAAGTTATTGGAGTGGCCATCACAAAGCCCCGACCTCAATCCTCTAGAACAGGGGTGTCAAACTCAAATACCCAGTGGGCCAAAATGTAAAACCTGAACAAAGTCACGGGCCAACATTGAACAAATTAACCTTTTAATATGGACCCAAACAAGTTTTGCTTTAACATTGAATATGTAACAAGCATCGCTTATTACCATACAATATATAATTTAATAGTGGAGACATGCAAAATCGAATTTCAAATGAAAAAACACATCAATGGCATTCATTTATTAAATAAATCAAATTTAAATAAAAATTGTATGCCTCTTTTCTATTTGCAGCCTTCTGATTTAAATACCAAAATAAACTTCTTCCACTGGCTAATAATTTTACAAATAAAATGATAATAAATCAATCAACCATTCAAGCCCATGCCTTGTAGCAAGAAAAAGTGCATAAAGAAAACGTTAATTATTGCACACTGGTCTAATCTGATGTGCCCAAGCCAGATACCTGGCATCTCTTCTTGGATGCTAGTTCATCAATGTCTGGGCTCAAGCTCTGAGCTGAAGAAATCCTCAGTATCGAGCGAAGATGTTCATCAGTCAGACGTCTCCTGTGAGTTGTTTTGGTCATCTTCATCGAGGAGAAAAGTTGCTCGCATAGATAAGTGCTGCCGAACATGGAGATCATCTGAGCAGCTTGGGTGCGGAGCTGAGGCATTGTGTCAGGGATGAACCGTGGAAACTGTGCGGCGCCCACAGCATCATACTTTGACTTCAGCGTGTCGTTGCACTGGAGTTCAATCAGCTCCATTTGGATGTTGGTTGGTGCATTTTCCACATCAACTGCGAAGGAATTACTAAGCAGTTCAAACTTGCATTTCTGGGCATCGAAGTCGGCAAATCGCCGGCTAAACTCAGCGGCGAGAACACTGAGTTTTTCAGCAAACTGTGCGCATGGGAACACGGCGGTAGAGATCTGCGCTTTTATGGATTGGCAGCAGGGAAAATGGCAAGGGTTTCCTTGCAGCATCTGATTCTCCCACAGGCACAGTTTAGTTTTGAAGGCCCTCACTGCAGCGTACATGTCTGTGATGATGCGCCCCCGCCCCTGAAGCTGCAGGTTCAGCGCATCGAGATGGCTCGAGATGTCACAGAGAAAGTTTTCCTCTGCTTAGCCATCTCACCTCTGTGTGATACGGCACGTCTGCGTATTCCGAACCACACTCCTCCAGAAAAGATTTAAACTGGCGGTGATTTAGACCTTTGGCTCTTATAAAGTTAACTACCTGTGTTACTGTGGTCTTAACATGTTCCATCTTTAGGGCTTTGGCACACAGTGCTTCCTGGTGTATGATGCAGTGGTAAACAGTTAGCTCACCTGCACAGTTCTCTTCCCGCATCTTCTCCCGAACCATGCCCACCAGTCCACTCTTTTTACCGCACATCGCTGGCGCACCATCTGTCGTTAATCCAACGAGTTTATCCCACGGCAGCTTTATTTCAGTTACACATTTGGAAACCTCCTCAAAGATTTCCTTTCCTGTGGTTGTGCCATGCATTGATTTGAATCCTAATAGCTCCTCCGTAACACACAGATTTGAGTCCACTCCACGGATGAAGACTGACAGCTGAGCAGTATCAGATGCGTCGCAGCTCTCATCCACAGCGAGGGAGAACGCAACAAAATCTTTTCCCTTTTCCATCAGCTGGTCATACAGATTGGTGGCAAGATCACATGTGCGATCAGCTACTGTGTTCCTGCTCAGGCTCACGTTTGAAAATGCTTGTTTTTTCTCTGGGCATACGAGGTCACAAACCTTCATCATGCACTTTTTCATGAACTCTCCCTCATTAAAGGGCCGGGCTGATTTTGCGATCTCTGCTGCCACTATATAACTAGCCTTTACAGCAGCCTCGCTTTGTGATGTGGCTTTTTAAACATATTCTGTTGTGAAACCAAACTTCTTTTCATCTCCTCTACTTTCTGGCTCCTTTGAGTCATGTCCAGGTCCTTGTATTTGTCATGGTGTTTCGTTTCATAGTGTCGTCTAATGTTGTACTCCTTACTTACAGCCACGTTGACTCCACAAACAAGACAAACAGGTTTGTCTTTTACATATGTAAACAGATATTCTGCCTCCCACTTGTCCAGAAAGCTCCTGTTTTCTGCCTTTCTTTTCGCCATTTTTGGGAAGGGTTAGCTCGCTGACAGTTGTAGCGTCTATGTTGCTATGACTACTGTCACAGAGGAGAGAGCGTTTCTGGGTCCTGTCCTGATTGGCGCGCGAAAACAGCAGAGCATTATGGGATTCGTAGTATTAGTGGTAAATGCGCTGTATAATACCGGCGGGCCAGCTCTAGTAGTAATTTGGTATTGTCTCGCGGGCCAAATATAATTACCCCGCGGGCCAAATTTGGCACACGGGCCAGAGTTTGACACCCATGCTCTAGAACATTTGTGGGCAGAACTGAAAAAGCGTGTGCGAGCAAGGAGGCCTACAAACCTGACTCATGCATTTCGTTACACTCGCATTAACATCTGCTAACCATGTGTATATGACAAATATAATTTGATTTGGTTTGAGGGATGGGCCAACATTCACCCAACTTATTGTGGGAAACTTGTGGAAGGCTACCTGAAACGTTTGTCCCAAGTTAAACAATTTAAAAGCAATGCTACCAAATACTAATTGAGTGTATGTAAACTTCTGACCCACTGGGGATGTGATGAAAGAAATAAAAGCTGAAATAAATCATTGTCTCTATTATTATTCTGACATTTCACATTCTTAAAATCAAGTGGTGATCCTAACTGACCTAAAACAGGGACTGGTTACTAGTATTAAATGTCAGGAATTGTGAAAAACGGAGTTTAAATGTATTTGGCTAAGGTTTATGTAAACCTCCGACATCAACTGTATATATTATTATTTTAATTGTTTCATTCACTTCTCTTTTTTTTTGACCTACACTGTTGGAGCTCGGCGCTTAATACTTCTCTAGGGTAGGGGGCAGCATTTGGAATTTTGGATGAAAAGCGTGCCCAAATTAAACTGCCTTCTACTCAGGTCCAGAAGATAGGATATGCATATAGTGTCTGTGAGTATAACAGAACTGATTTGGCAGGCGGAAACCTGAGAAAAATCCATTCAGGAAGTAGGATTGTTTTTTGCTGTTGTAGTTTTGGATACTGCCATTACAGTATCCATTGAATTAGGACTCAAATTGCAGTTCCTATGCCTTCCACTAGATGTCAACAGTCTTTGGAAATTGTTTCAGGCGTTTATTCTGAAAAATGAGGGAGTAAGAGCAGTCTGAATGAGTGGACCCTGCCGGGTCACAGAGCTTTTTCATGCGCGCGACTGAGAGAGTACCTTTCTTGTTTACCTTTTATATTGACAACGTTATTGTCCGGTTGAAATATTATCGATTATTTAGGCTAAAAACAAGCTGAGGATTGAATATGACATGTTTCTATGAACAATTTGGATTCTTTTGTCTGCCTTTTGTGACTGCGTTTGAGCATGTGGATTATTGAAGAAAATGCGCGAACATAACGGAGGTTTTTGCATATAAAGAGAGACTTTATCGAACAAAATGAACATTTATTGAATAAATGAATGTCTTCTGAGTGCAACCATATGAAGATCTTTAAAGGTAAGTGATTAATTTTATTTCTATTTCTGACTTGTGTAAGTCTTCTACTGGTTACTGTTCGTAATGATTTGACTGCTGGGCGATGTTCTCAAATAATCGTAAGGTGTGCTTTCGCCGTCAAGCATTCTTTAAATCTGACACCGTGGTTGGATTCACAAGAAGTTCATCTTTAAACCTATGTAAAATAGTTGTATCTTTTCTGAATTTTTATAATGACTATTTCTGTATTTGAATTTGGCGCTCTGCTATCTCACTGGATGTTGGCCAGGTGGGGTGCTAGCGTCCCACATACCCTAGAGAGGTTAAGAATTACACTGCACCCTGCAATTACATTTGCAAACCTGTGCATATGACTAAGAAACAAATCTAAACTATAGAAGTACCTGCCCTGAGATCCCCTATATCAAATACTTGGATGACGCGTTTATTCTTGACACATCCAGTTCTGGATGTTTGACCTCTGGTGTAAGAAGAACATCCTTGAACATCCAAAGACCTCATCATCAACTTTAGGAAGGTACAATCTGCTCCAGAGACCAGAGCATAGAACAGGTGGAGGAATACAAACAGTACCTCGGCACAATAAAAAACGATAGCGAGTGTAGTAAAACATGTCAATCCATACTGTATTTGCAAAAGCTAAGAAGGTTGAATGTGAATCAATACGTTTGCAGTCCTTTTTATAGATGTTTTTTTAATTTAAATGTATTTTTTAGCACATTTCTTCCGCAATTGGTTGTTACAGTCTTACAGGACTCGGGAGAGGCGAAGGTCGAGAGCCGTGCGTCCTCCGAAACACAACCCAGCCAAGCCGCACTGCTTCTTGACACAATGCCCACTTAACCCGGAAGCTAGCCGCACCAATATGTCGGGGAAACACCGTACACCTGGCGACCGTGTCAGTGTGAATCGCACCCGGCTCACCACAGGGGTCGCTTGTGCGCGATGGGACAAGGACATCCCTGCCGGCCAAACCCTCCCATAACCTGGATGACTCCGGGCCAATTGTGCGCCGCCCCATGGGTCTCCTGGTCGCGGCCGGCTGTGACAGAGCCTGGACTCGAACCAAGATCTCAGTGCCTTAGATCACTGCGCCACTCGGGAGTCCCCTTTTAATAGATGTTTTATTGAGCTTGTCATCACATTTAGTATAGTTGTCTGGTTTCGCTCGCTCACATGGGCAAAAATTGCTGTGGATCAAGTACATATCTACTGAATAATCAATGTGTAATAGTACTTCATTAAGTGTGCAGTTTTCAGGTCTTTACCTCTTAAAACCAAGAGAGCCACTAACAGTTTTTTTTACCGGCATCAGTATGGTTGTTACTGTACATCTGTTATATGTTTACTATAGTTTTGCAGCAAATGAAGTTCCTTCTGCAGAACAAAGTGATTCTATTTTATCTGTCTCTGGATTCCTTGTACGTTTTTCCTCAATTTAATTTTACATTTTACTTATCTCTTGCTTATTCCTTTTGCTTTCTTCCCTCTTGCACAGCAGCTCATTTCAAAGTATCTTATCTGATATTTGTCTCCATAACTTTGGATTGAACCTGCATAAGTATTCTTTTAGTAACTGCATCAAGTTCAGGTACCCACTTTTATTGGGTATAGGCCTCTATGTATGTTAAACCGTTCTCCTTGTTTTTGACATCATTGCCATTGGACATTGTATTGGCCAATAATTGTCTATTTGCAGTCTGGTTAAGGTAAAGACAGATCAACCAAATTACAACTAGCTGAATATATTTTTCATTACTACATCAAGATGTCCAGGAAAATGTTTCATTTTGATTGTTATCTGTGTTGTTTTGTCCACTGCTCAGAATCACATAAAACTGTCATTAAAAATTGTAGTATTTCTAGTCATGTAAAAATACTATTTATTTTGTATATATCCTGACCATGATGACATTAACTGCCAATTATGCCCTTAGGCCTAGAGCAAGCTAATACTCACAGCATTGAAATGATGAAAGATCCCTTTCAGTATGTATGACAGATGAACAATTTGATATGATTAGTGGACAAGTCAATTTCTGTCCTCACCCATATCACTGGGCCAGGTAATTATTAGTCAATTTGAGATACATTACATTACATTTAAGTCATTTAGCAGATAAATAACCTATTTAGATGATGGAACATTAAATGTCCTGTTTCGTTATGGAATCCCTGTTTGTAATGGAATCAACAACAACCCTGATGTCTATACCAGACATGGAAAACCTTTGGCATACAGGTAACATGTTACAAGCAATACACAAAGTGGGCTATTTAAATGGACTTTATTCTTCTCATGTTGCATGGAGAATAAAGAAAGACTAAAGCACTACAATCAATAGGTTTTCAGAAAGGTCCATCCGAGAGCTTCACTCTTCATCATGTCCTTTCTGTGACAAAGAAGATAAATAAAGGTTGAGAAAATGTCCTTCTGTATTTTCTGAAAAATGTCTTAAGTACTGTTCTTCATATAAATATTTCCATTAACTGTTCCAATAAATCATTTATTAAAACATTTTTGCTTGCCATAGCACAGAAAGTGACCACTGAAAGATATGCTTTTGAAATAATGTTTGTGAACAATATTCCAATTCATATTTGATCCTATCCTATACAATATATAAAGAATATGTAATGAATAATAGTATGGCTGTTGGACATCAAATACTTACAGAGCTATTGAGGTAGAGGCTGTTGTAATACATGAGGGAATTTACAAATTATAACCAATATAATGAATCTGATTGAAAGAACTAACCTGGGAGCCAGCATCACAACTCTTGGCCTCACTCCTCATCCTTTCCTTTCTGTGACAGAGAAGATGGATGGATTATGAGAACATTTTAATTCTACTGTGTAAAGGAAAACATTTTATACTGCCATTTACTGTGTCCTTAAAATATATGATGGGAAACTTCAACAGGTATGTGAATTATGGTACACTATGAACATCATGCTGTCCCATACAGATAGTAAACGTATCTGATTCTCTTTACTGTGTAATAGCCAACACTAAGCTTTTACAAAATGTTTGTCGCAATAACGTCCAATTAAAGCATTCAATAAACAGTCATATTTTTCTCTTCAACTACAGTATTACAGAAATGAGTTACAAATGTTAAAGCTGTTTGCCGCACAGATTCAATGAGCAATCTAAAACGATTCTAGGTTTAGCCCCAATTCTAACCCCGATATATCCTCAAAGCAACGGCGTCGAGGGAATTATCAAACCAAGCCAAGTTGTATTAGACACATGCGCCGAATACAACAGGTAGACCTGACAGTGAAATGCTTACTTACGAGCCCCTAACCAACATTGCAGTTTAAAAAAGGGAACTCCAATCAAAAATCATTATCAGCTATGTTGGTCCTCGCCAGAGGTATTATTGATATAATTTGTCTATATTTTAAATACAATGATTAAGCCAACATGTTAATGGAAAATAAATCCATGACGCCATTCTGATTATTGGCATTCAATCAAAATGTCCCTTGATCTTGTCCTGTATAGTTTCAGAACACAATAGATGGCAGCAAATGAATAAACATGCATTGTTATCAATTATGAATAACAATATATACAGTTGAAGTCAGAAGTTTACATACACTTCGGTTGGAGTCATTAAAATTCGTTTTTCAACCACTCAACAAATTTCTTGTGGAGAAAAATGTTCTGTTTTTTCAAAACTGGTTGAATGGTGTTACACCAGCCTTCGCTTTGGCTCCGCCTCCTGTCCAGCTCAGGCGTTTGGCATCGCCGCCCTTCTAGCTGCTGCCGAACCTACTGCTGGAAAACGCCCTTCACTCATCAACCCCGGACTTGTCTCATCATCATAACATACACCTGGTTCCAATCCCCACTCTATCACTGTGGGGCGGCAGGGTAGCCTAGTGGTTAGAGCGTTGGACTAGTAACCGAAAGGTTGCAAGTTCAAATCCCCGAGCTAACAAGGTAAAAATCTGTCGTTCTGCCCCTGAACAGGCCGTCATTGAAAATGAGAATTTGTTCTTTACTGACTTGCCTAGTAAAATAAAACTGTATTTTCAGTTGAAGTTGGAAGTTTACATACGCTTAGGTTGGAGTCATTAAAACTTGTTTTTCAATCACTCCACAAATTTCTTGTTAACAAGTCAGTTAGGACAGCTACTTTGTGCACGACACAAGTCATTTTTCCAACAATTGTTTACAGACAGATTATTTCACTTATAATTCACTGCATCACAATTCCAGTGGGTCAGAAGTTTACATACACTAAGTTGACTGTGCCTTTAAACAGCTTGAAAAATTCCAGAAAATGATGTCATGGCTTCAGTAGCTTCTGATAGGCTAATTGACATAATTTGAGTCAATTGGAGGTGTACCTGTGGATGTAATTCAAGGCCTACCTTCAAACTCAGTGCCTCTTTGCTTGACATCATGGGAAAATCAAAAGAAATCAGCCAAGACCTCAGAAAAAAATTGTAGAACTCCACAAGTCTGTTTCATCCTTGGGAGCAATTTCCAAACGCCCGAAGGCACCACGTTCATCTGTACAAACAATAGTACGCAAGTATAAACACCATGGGACCACACAGCCGTCATACTGCTCAGGAAGGAGATGTGTTCTGTCTCCTAGAGATGAATGTACTTTGTTGCGAAAAGTGCAAATCAATCCCAGAACAACAGCAAAGGACCTTGTGATGATGGAGGAAACAGGTATAAAAGTATCTTTATCCACAGTAAAAGGAGTCCTATATCGACATAACCTGAAAGGCCGCTCAGCCACGAAGAAGCCACTGCTCCAAAACCGCCATAGAAAAGCCAGACTACGGTTTGCAACTGCACATGGGGACACATTTTTTGAGAAATGTCCTCTGGTCTGATAGAACTGTTTGACCGTAATGACCATTGTTATGTTTGGAGGAAAAAGGGGAGGCTTGCAAGCCAAAGAACACCAACCCAACCGTGAAGCACGGGGTGGCAGCATCATGTTGCTGGGGTGCTTTACTGCAGGAGGTGCAGGACTGGTGCACTTCACAATATAGATGCCATCATGAGGGAGGAAAATTATGTGGATATATTGAAGCAACATCTCAAGATATCAGTTAGAAAGTTAAAGCTTGGTCGCAAATGGGTCTTCCAAATGGACAATGAACCGAAGCATACTTCCAAAGTTGTGGCAAAATGGCTTAAGAACAACAAAGTCAAGGTATTGGAGTGGCCATCACAAAGCCCTGACCTCAATCCTATAGAACATTTGTGGGCAGAACTGAAAAATTGTGTGTGAGCAAGGAGGCCTACAAATCTGACTCGGTTACTCCAGCTCTGTCAGAAGGAATGGGCCAAAATTCACCCAACTTATTGTGGGAAGCTTGTGGAAGGCTACCCGAAACATTTGACCCAAGTTAAACATTGTAAAGGCAATGCTACCAAATACTAATTGAGTGTATGTAAATGTATGACCCACTGGGAATGTAATGAAAGAAATACACGCTGAAATAAATCATTCTCTCTACTATTATTCAATTTCAAGTTCTTAAAATCAAGTTGTGATCCTAACTGACCTAAGACAGGGACTGGTTACTAGTATTAAATGTCAGGAATTGTGAAAAACTGAGTTTAAATGTATTTGGCCAAGGTTTATGTCAACCTCCGACATCAACTGTATATAATGATAATATGAATAGCAAGTTGATTAAATATGCCTTAACGGTTTTCAAAGTTGAGGCTTTTTCATCTACAGTGCCTTCCAAAATTATTCATACCCCTTCGATTTCTTCACATTTTATTGTGTTACGGTGGGATTAAATTATATTTTTGTCCACAATCTACTCAAAATGCTCTGATGTCAAAGTGAAGAAAAAAACATTTTTTAAAGATGAATACAAATTGGATAGCTAAATTATAGGCATTGCATAAATATTCAGCCCCTTTGTTTTACAGTTCAATCTATTTTACTTCCACTTTGTAACACAATAAACTGTGAAGAAATCCAAGGGGTATGAATACTTTTGCAAGGACATGACAGAACAAGGGAAGTCTGCAAATTATCCTTTAGGATTCTTGAAAAAGTAACTTTACTGACCTTGGAGCCGGCATCACGACTCTTGGCTCTCATCTTATTGACCTGAGACTCAGCAATATCAGCCCTCTCTTCTGCCTCATCCAGTTCATGCTGAATCTTACGGAACTTGCCCAAATTGGAATTGGCTTGTTCCTCCTGTGAAAAATGTTAAACACGATTTAAGTTTCTAGCAAACAAAACAATTAGAAAATGATGCATCAGTTGGATGATAGAAGGTTACTTACAGCCTCCTCTGAAGTTCTCTTGTAGGATTTGACCTTCAGCTGCAGTTTGTCCACCAGGTCCTGCAGGCGGCTCAAATTCTTACGGTCTTCCTCAGTCTGCACACAAAAAGAAGAGAAAAATAGTAATGCAGTAGATATATCTTACATTTCATTCTGAGCATGTTAATGTAATTGTGCATTGTCAAATTAAAGTATATAATGTACCTGGTATGTGAGCTCCTTGATGCGTCTCTCATATTTACGGACTCCTTTCACAGAATCACTGCTCCTCCTTTGCTCCAGTTCCACTTCAGTCTCTAGCTCTCTCACCTAGAAAGATATGATCGATGTTAACACAACATTTACATTTATTTTGATAGTAACCACTACTTTTAATTTTATAACTACAAATATGACTATAAATATGAATTGTGACATTGAATTAATAGAAGAGAATGCCGCTTAGACACTTACTCTGGCCTCCAGTTTCTGGATCTGCTTCTTGCCACCCTTCATGGCGATTTGTTCAGCTTCATCCAGGCGGTGCTGCAGGTCCTTGATGGTCTGCTCCATGTTCTTTTTCATGCGCTCCAGGTGAGCACTGGTGTCCTGCTCCTTCTTCAGCTCTTCTGCCATCATGGCAGCATCAGTAATGGCCTTCTTGGCCTTTTCCTCAGCATTTCTACACTCCTGCACTGCCTCCTCCACTTCATTCTGAAGCTGGGATGTGTCGCCCTCTAGCTTCTTCTTCTGGCTCAGTAGGCTGGTGTTCTACACACATATATATATGACAAATGATGTTTATATTACCTATACGTACCTCAAGTAGCAGACATTTAAAGATGGAATCCGTAGTAGGGGAAACAGTGGCACTGTCCGTCCAAACACCATTGTTATTGTTTTGTTTTGTTGACAAAGCAGAGGTGAGGAGCGTTGTACAACATGGTACAGTACATTTGCTGCTGTTTTATTGTGCTTGCAATGACGTCCAAAGGGAAAAAACAGTGTTTTTCATTTGCAGTAACTACATTGTTGTTGTAATATCGCAAACAGACGTTTCAGTTTTACCATTAAGGATTCCATCTTTAAGGAGAACACAAATTGTTATGTATTACCGACTTACCTGTGAGTGGAGCAGCTGAACTCTCTCACTAACATCCAGCAGTTCCTGCTCAGCCAGTTTGCGGCCTCTCTCAGTCTGCTCCACCAGGGCTCTTAGCTCATCCAGTTCAGCCTGCATCAGGTTGTTCCGTCTCTCCACAATGGCAATGTTCTCCTTCAGGTCATCATTGCTACGAAGTGCATCATCCAGCTGCAGTTGAGAATCCTGTAGAAAGAATCAATGATTTGACTATATTTATTTGTATTGTTTCACAGTGTGGTTTTTCTTTTTCTGAATGTACAAGCAATGTTTTTAATTCAGTGGTGTGGAAGTAATACCTTCAGATGGGAATGGAGACCCTTAAGTTGCTTCTGGGCCTCTGATGCCTGCCTGTTTGCCTGGCTGAGCTGGATCTCCATCTCATTGAGATCTCCCTCCATCTTCTTCTTCAGCCTGAGAGCTTCATTCCTGCTGCGAGTCTCTGACTCCAGGGAGCTTTGCAGGGTATCCACAACTCTCTGCTGGTTCCTCTTATTCATCTCCATTTCCTCATCCTTCTCCACCAGCTTCCGTTCAATGTCAGCTTTCACCTGATTGAACTCCAGCTGAGCTCTCAGGATCTTCCCTTCCTCATGCTCTAGGGAGGCCTATGAGAACACAGCCACCCATAGTTTGTAAAATCTGAATTAAATGTTGGCACTTTCACTATCTGTAAATGTTTTCTATTCTCACCTCAGCTTCCTCTAGAGCAGACTGTATCTCAGACTTCTCCTGCTCCAGCTGTTTACGGATCTTCTCCAGTTCATGGATGCTCTTTCCTCCTTCACCAAGCTGCTCAGTCAGGTCAGAAATTTCCTCTGTGGAAAAATATAGTTGTACATCAGAATCTTTTCTCTATAACATATCGATATTTTATTGACTAAGTTTTATAGGCTATTCATTCTTATGCTCTGACCTTGGAGGTTCTTGTTCTCCCTCTTCATGGTCTCAAGATGATCCAGAGACTCCTCATAAGAGTTCTTGAGTTTGAAGAGCTCAGTGCTGAGAGATCTGGCCTCTTTCTGGGAGCTCTCCAGCTCAGTCTGAGACTCCTCAAACTTCTGCTTCCACTCAGCTAGGACCTGAAAGTCATACAGGTGTTTTAAGTGGTTTGAATACAGTGTATGATTAAGATAAAATATATGTGGAAGGATCACGAGAGGGCAGGCTCGGCTCACGAATAGTAGCCCAACAAGGCATGGGAGACAAGGTAACCAGAGGCAATTAAGCACAGCTGACGGTACTAATGACATATTCTCCTTCCCCTATAAGAGAGAGTATGGAACCAGCAGAGAGGGGGGGGAAAACTATCTCTGGAAGGTTGTCAGCCGATGACATAGCCCAAACGATTTAATTTGATTGCTTTTCTGATTTTCGTGACCAGGTTGCCTGCTGCTAGCTAGGCATAATGCTATGCTAGGCTGTCGATAAACTTACACAAATGCTTGTCTTGCTTTGGCTGTAAAGCATAATTTCAAAATCTGAGATGACAGGGTGATTAAGAAAAGGCTAAGCTGTGTTTCACTATATTTCATGAATATTAATATTTTCTAGAAAATATTTTTTGTCCGTTGTGTTATGCTAATTACTGTAGTTGATGACAACGCTCCCGGATCCGGGATGGGTAGTTACAAGAATTAAGCTAAGAGCGGCTGCTCACGCCATCTTACCTCGTCTCTCCAAGGAGGATGATATTGAGGCCTTCCTCATGACCTTCGAAAGGACGGCCACCTTGGGAGAGTGGCCGCCCACAGAATGGGTGAGAGCATTAGCCCCTCTTTTGACCGGGGTGGCTCTTATTTTGACCTGGATTCCCGCGAAGCTGCGGACTATGGGTGACTAAAAACCGAGATCCTGTCCCGGTACCAGTTGACTGCCAGAGGTAGAGCTGTAAAGTTCCATCAATGGACCTATACAGCTGATCAACCCGTCCGTGCCCAGATCTTCGCATTAATACGACTGACGAAACAGTGGCTAGAACCTGGAAAGGGAGTAGGACATGTGATAGAGACCCTCGTAGTGGACAAGATATTGAGGGAATTACCCAGTGACTTAAAAAGTGTTGTGGGGCAAGCCAACTCGTTGTCAGCCGACGACATAGCCCAGGCGGTGGAAACATATCGGTCTACAGGGGAGTTGTTAAAAAGTGACAATGAGGAACGGAAGGATTCTTCCAATCCCGTACCACGACTCACCCCGGCGCGTCTGCCACTGAAACGCCCAAACCCCCTCCGGAGGTGGGAGAAGTCAGCCACCACACAGCAGGGTCGGTGTTATAAATGTCAGTCTCCCGACCATTATGCCCCACAATGTCCTAGCAAGGACGAGCCCATGGTCACGGAGTCTTCACTGCCTACCCCCACACATCCTGTTTTGAGGGGGCAGGATCAACACTGTTGGTTACCAGAAATAGCCCCAGAGTTTCCGGTTCGAGTCGAAGGACAAGATGTGGTAGCCATTCTCGACTCGGGAAGTATGGTTACGTTAGTAGAGGAACGGATGGTGACCTCTGCAACACTGCTACCAGACAAAGTAGCCGTATCCTGTATCCATGGAGACCCACTATTACCCCACTGTGAATCTGCCTATTCTCACTCCAAAAGGAAGGTGTACAGTCAGGGCAGGGAAAGTGCCCCAGCTGAAGGTGCCATTATTGATCGGGAGAGACTGTCCCCTATATAAGGAGCTTCGGCAGATGACGTTATGCACGGGAAGAAGGTGGACAGGAAAGAAGAGAAAATCCAAGGGTAGCAGTCCTAGAATGAGACATAGCCGCGTCCTCGTCCTCTGCAGCAGAGGAAGAAATAGCGACCCAACGTTTACGACAGATATTCCAGGAAACTACCGATGAAGACATCTATGAAGGGTTATACACAACGCAGGAAGGAAGGAGCAACCAGGCACTAAGGGATATATTTGAAGCTCCATCCGAGGAGGGAACCTGGAAGGGATTTTCCTCGGTCACCCCTGATGGGGATGGGGAACAACCTCCACATCCCTCTACCGAGGTCGACCTGCCCCAGGAATTAAAGGGACAGTTCGGCACCTCGCATTATGGAAACCCAGACCTAAGGGTGGCCATGAGGAAGGTGAAGGTGATCGACGGGAGGAACGTCGACGGATCAGGTGAGCCCCCTCTTCCTTACGCAATCAGGCTGGGTCTCTTATACTGGGTCGTACGATGAAGGGGGAAAACCAGGAATTACTAATGGTGCCTAGACCATTCAGGGATACAGTTCTACAGTTAGCCCATTCCCACGTCCTAGGAGGACACCTGGCACGAGACAAGACTATTGACAGAATCATGCAGAGATTCTATTGGTCCCAGGTCACCCGGGATGTGGCCAGGTATTGTAGGACGTGTGATCAATGTCAACGTACAGCCTCCATGGCCACACCTACGTAACCCTTTGATTCCTCTCCCTCTTTGAACGCATAGCTATGGACCTCGTAGGACCCCTCCCAAAATCCGGCAGAGGACACGAGTACATCCTAGTGGTTATAGATTACACTACCAAGTTCCCGGAGGCCATACCCCTGCGTAACATGTCTTCAAAGGGAATTGCCAAGGAGTTGTTCATGATGTTCTCTCGTGTGGGCCTCCCCAAGACGATCTTAACCGATCAGGGAACCCCGTTTATGTCCTGGTTGATGAAGGACTATTCCACCCTCAAACAGACGGGTTGTGTGAACGTTTGAACAAATCGATTAATAGCATGTTGAGAAGAGTGGTGTCCCGAGATGGGAAAACTGGGACATGCTTCTCCCATACTTAATGTTTGCCCTGCGGGAAGTACCCCAGGCATCCACTGGATTCTCTCCGTTTGAATTGCTCTATGGCAGACCCTGTTGAGGGATCCTCGACTTAGCCAAGGAGACCTAGGAGACCCAACCATGCCCCTTTCGATCCACAATAGAACATATTACCCTGATGAGAGACCGCCTGTCAGCAGTGTGGCCCATAGTCAAGGAGCATATGGAGAAGGCACAAAGGACCCAAGGCCGGGCCTATGATAAGTCCGCGACCCCCCGTGAGTTCACCGTGGGAGAGAAAGTGATGGTGCTCGTGCCTACGGCCGAACATCATTTGCTGGCGCAGTGGAGGGGGCCCTACGAGGTAATGAAAAGGGTCTCACCGGTCAATTACCTCATCAAGCAACCTGACAGGAGGAAGAAGGTCCAACTCTATCACATAAACCTGTTGAAGACGTACCATGGACGAGAGGAGGAGGTGGCTTTGATGGCCCTGGCTTCCAGGTTAAGAGAGCAGGTGTTAAGAAGCGTTGTTTGGCGGGTTATGTTTCAGAGGATGCATGACTCTACCGTCGCCTCTCCTGAGCCCATTGGGGAGTTGCAGCCATGAGACAAGATCGCAATTGGATAACACAAAATTGGGGAGAAAAAGGGGGTAAAAATATAAATATGCTGTACATAAAATCTGCAGCACAACAAAAATGTCCCTATTAATGACCTCCATCTCATCTGATCCATACTACTAATCATCTATTTTCTGTGACAAAGGTTTTTATAGATGAAATAGTATTTATTTAATATATTTTCATAGTCCCTTATTCATTATGATTCATTTGCATGTACCCCTTTAAGAGCTTCAAGCGAATCCATGCTATAAATATTTTGTTTCTCTCTGTAAATTAGGTATTTAGATTCAAATTGGTTTGGGTGAGAGTAGAACGGTTTTTCTGCATTGTAAAGGTGCAACCACAGATACAAAACTATACTCTGCCTGTTTCTATGGCAGAGGCTATGATACACAGCTAAGCATAATCAAACTTGCCTGTGCTAATGGTTTCTCACAAGGCGAAGTAAAATGATACAAATGACTTTGAAATTCAAATGGATTCAATTGCGATTTTGGGGGGGGGGTTGTAATTTGCCTAAACACAATACCCCGTACTGTCAAAGTGGAATTATGTTTCACAAAATTTGTACAAATTCATTAAAAATGAAAAGCTGTCTTGGGTCAATAAGTATTCAACCCTTTGTTATGGCATGCCTAAATAAGTTCAGGAGTAAAAATGTGCATAACAAGTCACATAATAAGTTGCATGTGTGCAATAATAGTGTTTAACAGGATTTTTTATCACTACCTCATCTTTTTACCCCACACATACAATTATATGTAAGGTTCCCTCAGTGCAGCAGTCAATTTCAAACCGATTCAACCACAAAGACTAGGGAAGTTTTCCAATGCCTCGCAAAGAAGGGCACCCATTGGTAGATGGTTACAAATACAAAAAGCAGACATCGAATATCTCTTTGAGCATGATGAAGTTATTCACGTGTATCAATACACCCAGTCACTACAAAGATACAAACATCCTTCCTAACGCAGTTGCCTGAGAGGAAGGAAACCGCCAAGGGATTTCACCGTGAGGCCAATGGTGACTTTAAAACAGTTAGAGTTTAACAGCTGTGATAGGAGAAAACTGACAATGGATGAACAACATTGTACTTACTCCACAATACTAACTTATTTGGCAGAGTGAAAAGAAGGAAGCCTGTACAGAATAAAACACTCCAAAACATGCATCCTGTTTGCAACAAGGCAGTAAAGTAATACTGTAATAAATGTGGCAAAGCAATTAACTTTTTTTCCTGAAGTGTTATGTTTGGGGCAAATCCAATAGAACACATTACTGAGTACCACTCTCCATATTTTCAAGCAAAGTGCTGACTGCATCATGTTATGGATATGGTTGTAATCATTAAGGACTGGGGGGTTTTGGGGGGGTAAAAATGAAACGGATTGGAACTAAGCACAGACAAAATCCTAGAGGAAGATGAATTCACCTTTCAGCAGGCCAATAAAACACAAAGCCAAATCTACAGTGGAGTTGCTTACCAAGAAGACAGTGAATGTTCCAGAGTGGCCGAGTTACAGTTTTGACTTAAATCAACTTGAAAATCTATAGCAAAACCTGAAAATGGTTGTCTCACAATGATCAACAACGAATTGACAGCGCTTGAAGAATTTTAAAACACTAATGGGCAAATGTTGCACAATCCAGGTGTGGAAAGCTCTTAGATTTACCCAGAAAGACTCACAGCTGTAATCCCTGCCAAAGGTACTTCCACAAGGTATTGACTCAAGGGTCTAAATACTTATTTAAAGGAGATATTTCTGTATTTCATTTTCAATACATTTTGCAAAGATTTCTGGAAACATGTTTTCACTTTGTTATTAGACAGTGTGGTGAAGAAGGCACAACAACACCTCTTCAACCTTATGACCAATTTTTGTTACAGATGCACAATTGAGAGCATCCTGTCAGTCTTGTTTCACTGCCTGGTATGGCAACTGCACCTGTCGCAGGGCTTTCCAGAAGGTGGTGCGGTCTGCCCAACGCATCGCCTGGGGCACACTACCTGACCAGGACACCTACAGCACCCGATGGCATAGGAAGGCCAAACAGATAATCCAGGATATCAACCACCCGAGCCACGGCCTGTTCACCCCGCTATCATCCAGAAGGCGAGGTCAGTACAGGTGCATCATAGCTGGGACAGAGAGACTGAAAAACTGCTTCTATCTCACGGCCATCCGATTATTAAATAGCCATCACTAACCGGCTACCACCTGGTTACTCAACCCTGCACCTTAGAGGCTGCTGCCCTAAAGTATATACATACACATGGAATCACTGGTCACTTTAATGATGGAACACTAGTCACTTTAATAATGTTTACATACTGCTTTACTCATCTCATATGTATATACTGTATTCTATTCTACTGTATTTTAGTCAATGCCACTCCTACATTGCTCGTCCTAATATTTATATATTTCTTAATTTTACTTTTAGATTTGTATGTATTATTGTGAATTGTTAGATACTTCTGCACTATTGGAGCTAGGAACACGAGGATGTCGCTATACCTGCAATAACATCTGCTAAATATGTGTATGTGACCAATGAAATTTGATTTGATTTGACATTTTCACTTTGTTATTATGGGGTATTGTGTGTAGATGGGTGATTTTTAAAATATTTTTTATTCATTCCTTTTGAATTCAGGCTGTAACACACGTTTATAAGTGAGTGTTCCAAAAATGTACCATTTGAAAACCACTGAACCAGGCTAACTGCCGCCCCTCATGTACTATAATGAAGGCTAATAGGACTTGTGTATTCCGTACGTGTTTTTCTTACCTTGTCAAAGTTCCTTTGCTTCTTGTCCAAAGAGGCAGCAGCTGCATTGGATCTCTCCACATCCACCATGAGATCTTCAATCTCATTCTGGAGTCTGTGTTTAGTCTTCTCTAGGGATGAACATTTAGCATTTACAGCTTCCACAGCTTCCTCTGCATCCTGCAGTCGCTGAGCCAGCTTTTTCCTAGATTGACATAGATGAGAAACACTTTTCTAAACAGCTGTCTAATATATAATGGTTGTGTAACAGGTAATCAATGTATTCTTCATCATGTACATTTGTGTATCGCTCTTTCAGCCAAGGTTCAATAGCCTGAAAAGTAAGAGAAAGTAATAAAACATCCTTACTTTGCGTCCTCAAGCTCCTCAGTCTTCTGGATGGCATCAGTTTCATACTTGGTTCTCCACTGAGCCACCTCAGCATTAGCCTTGGACATGCCACGCTGCAGCTCAGACTTGGCCTCCTGCTCCTCCTCATACTGCTCCCTCAACAGATCGGAGTCATGGCGAGCAGACTGCACTGCATGGGCAAGTGCGTTCTTGGCCTGGTAAGGACATTTTAAAAACGGATATGTGATTATGCCTGAAGATGAATGTAGTTAGATAAGAGACACTGCATTATTTGTATAAATACCTTGACTTCCTCCTCCAGTTGTCTCTTGAGGTCTTCAATCTGCTGAACATTGGACTGCTTACCTCTGGTCAGTTGAGAGACCAGAGAGTCCTTCTCTTCCAACTGTCTGGCAAATTCACCTGTTTTCAAGCAATTCAAATTATTTTCAATTATATTACTTAATCAGGTTATTTATTGTGGCTGTTCATGTGAATGTTCAGATTTTTTGTTAATATACCATTCTCAGTTTGAAGCTTTGCTTTCTGCATGGTAAAATCATTGATGGATCGCTGTCCTTCCTCAGCTTTTGTCCTGTATTCACTCATCTGGTCCTCCAGAGTGCGACACATTTTCTCGAAGTTTGTCTAAAACAGATTTGTTTTTGAAATACAGAACAGCGACAAGAAGCATATATTTTATAGATTGATCAATGGTAACACATACTTTGGACTTGACAATCTGCTCCATGTTGGAGACCACATCATCCAGCTCCAGCCTGAGCTCACTCTTCTCTTTCTCCAGCTTCTGCTTCACTCTCTGAAGGTTGTCAATCTGTTCTCCCAGGTCAGCTACACTGTCAGCATTTTTCTTCCTCAGAGCGGCAGCTGTAGCCTCATGCTGCAGGGTAGCCTCTTCAAGGTCTCTGCGCACCTTCTGGAACTCAGCCTCCCTCTTCTTGTTCATCTCAATCTGGGCAGCAGTGGCTCCACCAGCCTCCTCCAGCCTCTCACTGATCTCTTCTAGCTCTCTGGACAAGTCTGCCCTCTGTTTCTCCACCTTGGCACGGGCAGCTCTTTCAGCCTCCAGCTCTTCTTCTAATTCCTCAATGCGGGCCTGAAGTGGTAGGAATTCAAATTATCTAGTAAAAATGTAACTTTAACAAGTGAAGCGTTTCAACAATTTTCTTGAATTACCTGCAGCTCCTTCAGTTTTTTCTGAAGCTGGGCACTCATGGCCTGCTCATCCTCAATCTTGCTGTTGAGTTGGCTCATCTCAAAGTCCTTCCTGTTGAGAAGAATATGATTGTTTTGTTTTTGCTATTGAATAACACTTTGTAAGCACTTTTTGACCTGTGATCCTACTTCTTCATTCTCTCCTCCATCTGCTGCTTGTCATTCTCCAGGTCCATTAGGCTCTCCTGGGTCAACTTCAAGTCTCCTTCCAGCTTTCTCTTGACTCTCTCAAGGTCCATTCTCACCTTCTTCTCTTGCTCCAGAGACCCTTCAAGCTGATAAAATATATATTGAACAATATTCAGAGTAACCAATTTACTGTAGCATATTTTTTAGGATATATTTTCTTGTAATTTTTATGAATTCCTATTTGATACTCACATCATCAACATGCTGTTCCAGTTTGGCTTTGGCTTTGGTCAGCGTGTTGACTTTGTCCTCCTCACTTTGCAAGTCATCCAGCGTTTGCTGATGAGCTTCCTGCAGAGCCTTCTTCTCCTTGGTCAGCTTGGCAATGATTTCATCCAGAGCTGCCATCTCCTCAGTCAGGTTTTTAACCTAAGGAAACAGAACATTGCCATTACACTTCCTCCAAACGTATTAATTTGAGTTTTAACAACACAAGAATAAAGAAAAGCATTTACCTTGTTCTCTGTGGCATGCTTTTCCTTCTCCACTTTAGCCAGAGTGAGCTCCAGATCATCAATGTCCTTCTTGAGTTCTGAGCACTCATCCTCCAGCTTCCTCTTCTTAGCAGTTAGCTCTGAATTCATCTCCTCCTCATCCTCCAGTCTTTCTGTCAGCTCTTTTGCTTTGGCCTCAAGCTGGATTTTGCTTTTGATCAGACCCTCACATCTCTCTTCAGCATCAACAATAGTGTCTTCTTGCTGTCAAGAAGTATATCAAATTATTCAATGCTCAGAAGTTTGGAGGCAAAATATTTGGACACTACAAATGATTGACAAATTCTCCACTGATTGTCCGTATAAATTTAGAAAATAATGTCTCTTTCTCTCTGTTTTCCATTTCTCTTGTTAGCTCTTAGCTTAAAGCTAACTAGAAAGGCCATTTTGACCCAATATGTGACTGCAGCAAAGTAACTGTAGTGCAGTTAATATTACTCACAGTTTGGACAGCGAGCTGCAGGTCATTCTTCTCTTGGAGAAGGGAGACCATCTTCTCTTCCAGTTCCTTTCTACGAGCTTCAGATTTAGCATAAGCCTCTTTAAGCTTCAGGAATTCTTCCTTCATGTTGGCCATCTCCTTCTCAGTCTCTGCTGACTTCAGCAGAGGTTTGATCTTGAAGTACAGCTTCATCCAGGGCCAATTCTTGACACCCATGAAGGCACGAATGTTCCATTGGATCACAAGCAAGGCATCCCTGCAACATTTTTTATAAAATTAGTTATAAAGTTAATACAACTGTTCCTCACCCCTAACATATCCTCTGCAAAAGTTGAAGCTAATATAATTTCTACCTGCGGTCAACCATTTTCTGGAACTCAATTCTAGCAAGTAGACCACGTGATCTGGCCTGGAATGCAGTTATGATAAGAGCGAGACGATCGTCTCTCATCTCCTCAAGTAGACCCAGGAGACCAGCCTTGAAGAACACCTGAAGATACACAAAGGCCATAATGTGGTGCTTAGATCTTCTTGTATTTGGTAGGATTGTATTTTTCTAAATCATCTGAATGTGGTGTACCCCAGATTTACAAAACTTGGCAGTCATGTTTAGATTGCTGATTTCTTGCTTCTGGAAGGAAATGGCACAAGTTGACCACCATTTTTCCTGTTATCAGCATAAGTTTTTATAACTTCAGACCCAGCATGTTGACCAAGAGTTACTACATTTTAAGGTCTTTAAAAATAGAAAGTCCATCTCAAACGGTTTGGCCACAATTGCTTTCTGTAGATCTGAATCTACTACATTTTGGACCTATACCAAGTATAAATGTGTATTTCTTGACTTGACCCATTTGCCCTACAGACAGATGACATGAGGTAAGCATGAACAGTTATATACTAGCAGTTATTTCAAGAGGCATTGTTCAGGTTGGCTGGATGGTGGTGCATTGGTAGTATACTGCTTAGACGCCGTAATTACTGCTACTTTTCCATCCTGCAATTTATGCTGCTTTCATTACCAAGTGGGAGGTGTGAATTTACCAGTTGTGAAGTCATAAATACCAGCAGGTGGATGCATTCACGTGATTTGAACTCGATGAGAAACAGCGAGTGGTTAATGGCCAACAAGCTGCGTAATCCATAAACTAAAAGTAAAGCTATCATGCTCGTTTAAAAAAAGTATAGTTTTCAACATATTAATATATTTATTTTTATAAATAATGTTTTGTTTGATAGTGCTGTTTGAGGTCATTTCCCAGTTGGATGGGCATTCAAGTGGACATTTCTGGGTCGTATTTCTGAGTCGTATTTCTGAGTCGTATGTAGTAAATTCCCACTTCCTACTTGGTTACGAACGCACCATTAGATCATTTACCTTCGTGTGTCCTAATCTGTACTGGGTGTGGTCAATATCCAAAGAGCCCAACAGTTTTTCTGATGCCTTCATGTTGTCCATGAACTGACCCTCAGGGATAGCATTTGGATTGAGGATGCGGTATCTGAATTTAAATCAGAAAGCAATTATCTTCAACAATGGAACACCTGAATAGGTAAACAGTTGAATTTATTTTGGAAAGGAAATTAATAATTATTTTTACCTTTGTTTGAAGTCGGCATACAGGATTCTGTTGGGGAAGCCCTTTCTGCAGATCCTGATGCCTTCCAGCACACCGTTACAGCGCAGCTGGTGCATGACCAGAGGATTCTCCATGGCCCCAGGAGTCTTGGTCTCGTTGGGGATGATGCAACGCACAAAGTGGGGGTGAGTAGACCTCAAGTTGGTCATGAGTTTACCCAAGTTCTCCTGTCAGTATGACAAATGTAGAATTTTCCATCAGTGAATGAGTCTCCAAGTACCTCACGAGTCACCATAGCATTTAATGTGCTAACATGCCAATCCATCTCAAGAATAGTGCAAACATAATACATTTTTTAGTTAGAAAAATATTGATTTAAGCTCAGATTTACCCTGTGCAATGCAGACACAGTCTGGAAGGAAGAGCCTTTCTTCTTTTTTCCTCCAGCCGCTTTTTCTTCAGGTGCTGTATGACAATGAAATAACTATTCAAATATACTTTTATTACTACTATCATATACTGTGGATTGTTATTTATTTGAGTGTGTTGTAGTCTTTGCAGATATAAACACAGTAGTACCTCCTTCTGCACCAGCATAGTTTGCAAATAGGTTTGCCAGGAACTTAAGACTTGACTTCTGGAACAGTCCAACCACAGTCTCATTCAGGGGGTCCTTGTTCTTCACCAGCCAGTTACCAATGTTGTAGTCAACAATGCCAGCATAGTGAACCATGGAGAAATGGGCCTCTGGTTTACCCTTAACAATCCTAGGCTTCTGGAAACATGCATTTTTCCCGAGATGCGTATCATACAGCTTAGCTTTGAATGTAGAATCACTGGCCTTGGGGAACATGCACTCCTCTTCAAGGATGGACATGATACCCATGGGCTAGTGGAAGGAATGAATGAAAATTAATTAATGTTAAGAGCAAAGCATTGTGAATAAATATCAGAATAATTTGTCATTGAAGCACATTTATGAAGACCGTCCTTGTAATATTTGAAATCTCAAAGATTACTTAGGATACATCATATAAACTACTGCACAACTGAAGATACCAACCCTTTCAATGAGGTCAATGCAGGCAGCCAAGTCCATGCCAAAGTCAATGAACTCCCAGACGATGCCCTCTTTCTTATACTCTTCCTGCTCCAGCACAAACATGTGGTGGTTGAAGAACTGCTGCAGCTTCTCATTAGTGAAGTTGATGCACAGCTGCTCAAAGGTGTTGAACTGAAATAGAAGTTCACAGTTACTTTATTTTGTCAGCTGTAATGTTATAGATGAATTGTTTCGTGTCCTTTTTATCAAATGTACATCAAACACTCACCTCAAAGATCTCAAAGCCAGCAATGTCCAGCACACCAATGTAGTGCTGACGAGCGTTCTTAGTGTCCAGAGTAAGGTTGATTCTTATCACCATCCAGAGGAACATGTTCTCATAAATTTTCTTTGCCAGTGCACCAATAGAGTAGTACACCTACAAAATATTGAGAAAAGAAAATACCGAAACATAGCCTCAACATAAACACATAGGGACAGTTTCCTAGACATAGATTAGATTAAATATGATTTTTTTTGTAAAACATTTCTTTGCCTTTATTTAACTAGGCAAGTCAGTTAAGAACACATTATTATTTACAATGATGGTCTTCATCGGGAAGACGCTGTGCCAATTGTACGCCGCTCTATGGGACTCCCTCAATCATGGCCGGTTGTGATACAGCCTGGATTTGAACCAGGGTGTCAGTAGTGACACCTCAAGCACTGAGATGCAGTGCTAGACCGCTGCGCCACTCAGCCTCATTCTGGACTAAAAAGCATGCTCAATCGGGAATTACAGGTATGAACATAGACAAGATTTATTTGGAATATTATTTAATTTTTTGGGAGACTCACCTGGTTGACATTCTGACCTTTGGTGACCCACTCATTTCCTACTTTGACCCTTGGGTTACACAGCCCCTTGACCAGGTCAGCAGAGTTCAGACACATCAGATATGCAGCTTTGTCAAGATCTAGAAAGGCAATGTTTTATGATTGGTAGAGGCAATCCAACTAATTTTAGATTTTTCAGATACTACTGCATAATGAAGTGAAAGGTTTTAAATCCTCAGCACTCACCCTCAGTGCCATCTGCCTCTGCTTGCTCCTCCCGCTGTTTATTCTTGAACTTCATGTTGCCGTAGTGCATGATGGCACCAACCAGCTTATACATGCCATTCTTCTCCTCTTGGGAGAAGCCCAGCACATCAAAGGCATCCTAGTCCCAAATGAAAGGTAATTGTTTTGCATTGCAGAATGGGTTGGAATATTATTGCATATACAGCATATAGATATATTACTCACATCAGTAGCCATTAGCTCATCTGAATCATTAATGGAAGTTACAGCAATCTCTCCTTGGGAGATGAAGGCATAGTCATAGGGATTGCTGGTGATGAGTAGCATTTCTGAAAAGAATTGAACAGCTCAGTTTAATGTGTGTTCATGCTGTGGTATAGGTCATAACATAATATACTTAGTATTAGGGTTGGGGTCAATTAGAAAATTGGCATTGTTTAAAAACAAGTAATATTATAAATAGCCAGGACTACAAATTTGGCGTCATCAAGTTTGGAAAAACTTCAGCTGGAAATTGTTTTGTGTGCATTGAATATTTGTATTTTGTGCTTAATAAGCATTTAAATAATTGTACCTTTCTCGTTGACAAAGAAAATGTTAAAAATCCCATTGTGTTATGAGTTTTGCAGTGGGGAGAAAAGGGGTAACGCACTGCCTGAGCTGGCTGTGCTGCATCATAAGAATTTAATTGGATTTCATCAGAAATGTTCAGTTTAATCCAGAATTGACATCAACCCTATTCAGTTTGATGTTTCAATACTCACCCAGAAGTTCTGGTTTCTGTTGGGACAGGATCTGGTAGAAGATGTGATAGTCTCTCTCAGCCTTGAGCTGGAAAGTGACACGTGACTTCTCCAGAAGATCTGATCAGTTTGGAAAAGTGCTTTTGGTATTAATGTGTCTCCTGTCAAAGAGATCTGTTCAAGCCTGGGCAAATTGAGTGTTGTACTCACAAGTCTCAATGTCAGCAGACGAAAGCTTCCCAGTGACTCCAAAATGAATTCGGATGAATTTACCCTGTAAGTTTTTGTCAAAGCAGAAATTAATAATCACATTAGATCAGAGTTCAAGTAGTATTTGTTTTCTTTTTGAATACCTTAAGTGCACATGATTGAGCTTGCATGGTGTAATGGAACTGTTGGAATAGTCCTACAAGTTTAAATTCCACCTATCTGGTTCTCTAGGCAAACTCAATCAAACACTGAAAGTATTTAAAAGAAAACAAATACTGTTGCACACATACAGTCCCAAAAGATTAGCTGATGGACCTGAGGAAGTTTAGCTGACGTCATGACATCTACTAATTATATCCTAATCAAATTCAAACACAGACAATAACAGATAAGATGACCATGTATGATAAGATTTCAATGATATTTGACAAACAAACAAGACCAAACTTACGAATCGGGAGGAGTTGTCATTCCTGATGGTCTTGGCATTACCAAAAGCCTCCAGGGCAGGATTGGCCTGGATGATTTGATCCTCCAGGGTCCCCTACAACCCAACAACCACACAGTGTTAAAATGCTGCGATAAAGATCTTTATAAACTAAAACATTTTTTTCATCAACATATGCTCATTCAACCATGAAGAATGTTGCTGGTGTGGAAAATTATGCAGATTTAGAGTTTCAAAGTAAATATTCTGCAATTCTATACATTTTGCCATGACAATCAATGTGGGCCACATGCCATGACAATTTGGGAATTTTAGGTTCTCCCTGACTAGTTTTTATTTGAGTGATTGTTAGTTCTCAAAGATGATCATATTGAAAAATATTATGCTCCATTATCTTTTCTCCATACTTTATATCTGGTTTTAGTCATTTAAGTCTACACTGAAAACGATCCCCAATTATTATTATTAAAAATGAATATAAAATAAAAAATGTTTTGTGTGGGACATGATTTAGCAGTAGCGCTATTCCACATTTGCATTCTATTTGACCTTTTTTTCTTCTGATACACTTTTCTTTCCACTAACAGCAGCAATGCTGGCGAAGTACTGGATGACTCTCTTGGTGTTAACAGTCTTTCCAGCACCGGATTCTCCACTGGAATTGAAAATACAAATGTTAATGTCTCAGGATTTATCTGAATTTTAAATAGCCTCAAATCAAATCAGCATTGGGTTGATGTACTTACGTGATAAGGACAGACTGATTTTCCCTGTCTGTTGAAAGAAAACAAACAGTAAATTTGTCATTTTCCAAATGTAATTTCTCATGTTAATGTAAATGAAAGTTCTATTTTACCTGACAACATGTACTGGTAGGCATTATCAGAAATGGAGAAGATGTGAGGTGGAGCTTCACTCCTCTTCTTGCCTCTGTATGCATTGACAACAGACTGATCGTACACTGGCAGCCACTTGTATGGGTTGACAGTGACACAGAACAGTCCTGAGTAGGTCTGTCAAAGACAAGAGGATGCATATTTAGTTTAATTCATTTGAATGAATGATTGATTTAATGGAGATATTAGCAGACAGGTCATTACTTACGTAGATCATCCAGGCTGCATAACGCTCTTTGAGGTTAAACAGCACAGCGGGCTCGTGCAGGAAGGTGAACATCGCCATGTCCTCAATTTTATCAAACTTTGGCGGGTTCTGGGGGTGGACGTCGTCCTCCTTCACAGTAACAGTCTGAAAGAATAGCAAATTCAACTGTTTTGTTACATTTTAAGGTGTAGAGACAAATCCTAACTTGAGATTGATTACACACAGTGTTGAATTTTTGCAAATGAGACATTTACATGTAATGCCTGATTTGCATGAAAGTTAAAGATCTCATGTTAGGATTCGTCTTTTTCATTTTCTCTTGTGAGAAAAAATGTAATTTTAAAAAGCACATAACTCAATTCAGTTTATAACTAATAGTTCATCAATCATCGTAGTAGAAAAATGTATTATTTTGTGATTTTCCAGAAATGTTCTTCACTAAAATATTTACCTTTCCAAACTCCGTATCAGCGGTGACTTTAGCCCCATCTCTGCTGGTGATTGTGGCCTTGACGTATTCTACCTCAGGGTCAGGCACATAGCACTCTCTCTTTATGTCAAAGGGTCTAGTCTGGCATTCCATACGCTCCTTGTCTGATTTACGCAGATAGGGCGCTGCGACGCCAAACTCTGCCATCAAACTGTCCCCCATTCTTAATTCTGTAAAGGCAGGAACAGAGCATTGAATACGTACAGTATGTACATAATATACATACATTACAGTAAAAGGTTTGAGTTAAGGAAGTCCCAAACTCTGCCATCAACGCATCCCCCATTCTTAAATCTATACAGGTATGTGTGTATCTATAATTGTTAGGTTCAATTATCAGTCACATTTATTTATAAAGCCCTTTTTACATCAGCCGATGTCACAAAGTGCTATACAGAATCCCAGCCAAAAACCCCAAACAGCAAGCAATGCAGATGTAGAAGCAGATGTAGCATAACTTCCCAATTTACTTGTGCCAGTTCTCACTGTTGCCATGTTGTGTTGTATGCCAGGATTCTCATGATAAATGTTTCTCAAACTTAAGAAAGAACAACCATTTAGATGTTCATACTTTACAGTCATTTTTACAATATCAACCATATTTTGATAGTTTTACATTTTATTCTGTTCATGACAAAGGGAACCGTGCATATTGTGGTAATAACCTAATATCAGTGTAAAGCACTAATATTAAAGAATATTAAATACATCAACAACTTTAGGGCACCAGAGCTGTATTTCACTTCTCTCTGGTACCATTTTTGGAATGCATAATGTAAATCAAACATTTGATCCCAAACATTTTCCACCAAAGACCTAAGTTAATTGGAAAATGGTATACTAGTATCACTACTGTATGTATACAGGTGTACTGTATATGAGTAATATATTGTATCATAGCATAAAGGTCATGGCAGAACAATAGAACTTTAAAATATAAGCCTAAAATAGACACAAGGGTCAAGGCAGAACAGCAGTAGGCTACCAGATTTAGAGTCATAGATTAATAAGAGTTCTGAACAATGTCAAGGTTAGCCAACCAATAGCACATTGTAAATAAACAAAATCATGTGACTTTCACAGCAGGCCAAAAGTAGCTATGTCCACTGTAGCTGATATTTACCGCTTGTGTTAGTGATGAAACCAATTACTTTACAAAAGTATGTACATCTGTGAAGGTTGACTAGATTGATGTGTTCAAACACCAACATGTTTGCATTACAAATGTGGCAAGCTGTTATACTTTTCATGAAACACATTTGAAGACTTCACTCAAACCATTAGGAGGCATCTTGTAGAACCTATTTTTTTTACAAGATTATGATTCTTACCAGTTGTTGCTTACCCCTTTGGATATGTTTTGATGGAAATAATTTCTACTGAAAAGGAAATAGACATACAAATACAAATATCAGTCAACTGACCAGCTATGTGTGGTTATGACTATTGTTAGGTTGTATAATGATTATCTTTACCCTCCTCAGCAGACTGCCTCTATATGCTTACCTTCAGGATGTCCGGTGCCTTGTGTCTCCCCCTGGTCTGTCTCCCCCTGGTATCCATCACTCTTTATAAAGAGTGTTACTCAGCCATATATGGAGATGGGCTATGTCATGACATAAATTAGACGGCTTATTTCAAAAGATCTGTATTTGGGGCTAGAGGTGTATACCTCTTTGACCTATCAGGCTCGTTGTAACAGGCTATTCCAGGGTGGACAGAGGATGCATTGAAAGCATTTTACTTCTGAGTTTGTTATTGTGAGGTCGTTTGGATCGACAATAGCAAGCAGCAGGTCTTTACAGTACCATTAGTCCCAAAATGAGGAAAAATAAGTTAAAATATCCTAATTTAATTTCATAACCTGTATTCAGCTGGTCATTTACATTTTAATGGATTTTAATGGTTTGTGATTGGATGTACAGCATAATGCAGTTAGATGATCATTGACCTACTTAATCACATATTATTTATTCATCAGAGATGTTTGGAATAAGTTTGACTCCTCTAATGTTCACTGAAGGTGAGCATAGAGAATCTCAAGGACATTCGCACAGTCATAGAGACGTGATTACATTTCCTGAGCACTTTCCTCTTGAAAAAGTTATAATTTCCTGTGTAATCTAATGGGTTAAGAGTAACCTGTGTAGGATACTTAATAAGGAGTTGAGCCAAGGGGCATACAGGCTTTGATTTGTAGTAACACTCTCTTAAAGGTCGAGATAGCTGTCAATGCATTAGTGTAAAGCTGTCTACAAGCCGTCAACAAGGTGATAATAAGTAGTTGTCATCGCCAGAGAGAGTTCCCCTCCTTAAAGACCTCTGCAGGGGACATAGAGGTGCCTTACAACTTAACACCTTGGGTCTCCTTTCAGCAGTGATGTTAACTAATCAGCTTCCAGAGCTGAAAATATCACATGCTACTCAATGACACTGTTAAGGGTCGAATTCCCAGCTGTCGTGGGTGTGTGTTAATATGTGAGTGGAGGGGAAACATTTGTAGATTTCTATTTTAAAAAACACCTGCATGAACCTACACTCCAGTGAAGCGAAAACTTTACATTTTTGGATTTGAGATAAAAATCTTTAAAATGATGCGACAGTACAGAATGTCAACTTTTATTTAAGGGTATTTTCATACATATCTATTTTACCGTTTAGAAATGAAATCACTTCATGTATCTAGTCCCCGCATTGGTCATAAGTATTTGGACAAATTCACTTATATGTTTATTATAGTAGTCAAGGTTTTGTATTTGGTCCCATATTCGATCCCATATTCCTAGCATGCAATGACTACATCAAGCTTGTAAATACAAACTTGTTGTATGCATTTTCTGTTTGTTTTGGTTGTGTTTCAGATTACAGTAAATTCGGAAAGTATTCAGACCCCTTCAACTTTATACATTTTGTTACGTTACAGCTTTATTCTAAAATGGATTGTTTTTTTCCCCCCTCATCAATCTACACACAATAACCCATAATTACATTGCAAAAACAGCTTTTTAGACATTTTTGCAAATTTAATTTAATCAGTACTTTGTTGAAGCACCTTTGGCAGCGATTACAGCCTCGAGTCTTCTTGGGTATGACGCTACAAGCTTGGCACACCTCCCATTTGTCCCTTCTCTGCAGATTCTCTCAAGCTCTGTCAGGTTGGATGGGGAGCGTCGCTGCACAGTTATTTTCAGGTCTCTCCAGAGATGTTCGATTGGGTTCAAGTCCGGGCTCTGGCTGGGGCATTCAAGGACATTCAGAGGCTTGTCTCGAAGCCACTCCTGCGTTGTCTTGGCTGTATGGTTAGGGACGTTGTCCTGTTGGAAGGTGAGCAGGTTTTCATCAAGGATCTCTCTGTACTTTGCTCCGTTCATCTTTCCCTCGATCCTGACTAGTCTCCCAGTCCCTGCCGCTGAAAAACATCCCCACAACATGATGCTGCCACCACCATGTTTCACCGTAGGAATGGTGACAGGTTTTCTCCAGACGTGACACTTGGCATTCAGGCCATAGTTCAATCTTGGTTTCATCAGGCAAAAGGAGCTTGTTTCTCATGGTCTGAGAGTCCTTTAGATGCCTTTTGGCAAACTCCAAGCGGGCTGTCATGTGCCTTTTACTGAGGATTGACTTCCGTCTGGCCACTCTACCATAAAGGCCTGATTGGTGGAGTGCTGCAGAGATGGTTATCCTTCTGGAAGGTTCTCCCATCTCCACAGAGGAACTCTGGAGCTCTGTCAGAGTGACCATAAGGGTCTTTGTCACCTCCCTGATCAAAGCCCTTCTCCCCGATTGCAGCCAGCTCTAGGAAGAGTCTTGGTATTTCCAAATTTCTTCCATTTAAGAATGATGGAGGCCACTGTGTTCTTGGGGACCTTCAATGCTGCAGAAATGTTTTGGTACCCTTCCCCAAATCTGTGCCTTGACACAATCCTTTCTCAGAGCTCTACGGAGAGCTCATGGCTTGGTCTTTGCTCTGACATGCACTGTCAACTGTGGGACTTCATATGGACAGGAGTGTGCCTTTCCAAATCATGCTCAATCAATTGCATTTACCACAGGTAGACTCCAGTCAAGTTGTAGAACCATCTCAAGGATGATCAATGGAAACAGGTGCACCTGAGCTCAATTTCGAGTCTCTTAGCAAAGAGTCGGAAATTTTCCAAATCTAAAAACTTGTTTTCGCTTTGTCATTATGGATTATTGTGTGTAGATTGATGAGGAAAACATTTAATTTAATCAATTTTAGAATAAGGCTGTAACATCACAAAATGTGGAAAAAGTCAAGGGGTCTGAATATTTTCCGAATGCACTATATTTTATGCCCAATAGAAATTAATGGAAAATAATGTATTTTGTCATTTTGAAATCACTTTTATTGTAAATAAGAATATAATATGTTTCTGAACACTTCTACATTAATGTGGATGCTACTATGATTGCAGACAATCATGAATTAATCATGAATAATGATGAGTGAGAAAGTTACACAAGCACAAGACAATAACAGGAGAGGTTAGTATATTTTGGGGGGGTTATTCTATTTATGTCTCTAACTTTCTCAATCTTCATTATTCAAGATTCATTCACGATTATCCGTGATCATGGTAGCATCAAAGTATTTAAACATATTATAATCTTATTTGCTATAAGTGACTCCAACATTTCACAATACATTTTTAACCATTAATTTCTGAAACACAACCAACTCAAACTGCAAATGCATCCAACAAGTTTGTAGAGTAAAAGCTTGGTATAGTCATTGCATACCAGGAATAAAGGACCAAATACAAGACTTTTGACTACTTTAATAGACATATAAGTGTATTTTCCAAATACTAATGACACCTTCATATGGGGGGACTAGATACATAAAGTGCTTTCATTTGTAAACGGTAAAATAGATATGTATGAAAATACCCTAAAATAAAAGGTGAAATTCTGTCCCCTTTGCCTCATATGAAACATTTGATCTCAAATCTAAAATGTTGGAGTATAGAACCAAAAAGTATAGAAAGCTTCACTTTCCAAATACCTTTTTAGAGGAGTGTATGTAGCTTAGTCTCAGATCAAATTAAGTGTTGAAAGATGATGCATTCATGGCTTTCATATAGAACCAGACTTAGTATTGTATATTTAAGCAATAAGGCACGGGGGGGTGTGGTATATGGCTAATATACCCCGGCTAAGGGCTGTTCTTACGCATGGCGTAAAGTGGAGTGCCAGTATACAGCCCTTAGCCGTGGTATATTGGCCATATACCACAAACAACCGAGGTGCCTTATTGCAATTATAAACTGGTTACCGACGGAATTAGAGCAGTAAAAATAAATGTTTTGTCATGCCCGTGATATACCGCGACTGTCAGCCAATCAGCATTCAGGGCTCAAACCACCCAATTTATAATATATCGTATACCACGAGTATAAGAAAACAATTACTTTTACTGTTCTAATTACATTGGTAACCAGTTTATAATACCAATAAGGCACCTCGTGGGTTTGTAGTATATGGCCAATATACAGTACCATGGCTAAGGTCTGTATCCAGGCACTCCGCATTGCGTCGTGCTTAAGAACGTCCCTTAGCCATGGTATATTGTACCAAATACAACACCCCCCCTCGGGCCTTATTGCTTAATTAGACAGCATTTCATGTTGGTTATTCTGGTAATGAATGTCAATTTTGTTGAGAAGAATGCATGGGTAAATTTACTAACTTAAAAATACTACTGATTGTGTCAAAAAAATAGTGTAATCATTACCCTGAAGCAATATCAGTACATGGTTCAAATATTGTCTCTCTTAAAGATGAATTTCAAAAGAAGCAACACCCAAGATGATATTGATTGATTCCTAATTACCAGCATAATACATTTCACACCATTGTTATGAATGTTCTCTTGGCGTCCGTCCGTCTGTCGCCCACCGGCGGGCGGGTGAACCCTATAACACACCGCGCTGACAGCAAGCGATCGAACACTGAACGAACGAACCCCGACTATGCAAACCTACAATCTGTCTAGTGATTTTTCCCTTTTACAGATGCGGTAAAATATACTGGCACACTTGTATGACTACATATTTTTGGTGTTGACATGTTTGCTTGTAGGCAATGCTTCTCGTTTACTGTGTAATTTCTCACCTGTGGCAAGGAGCAGGTGCCTACAGGGTAAAAATAGCTATTCAACTAGTTTTGAAAAAACAGAATGTTCTTCTCCATTGCACTCCTTCGTACAGGTCAAGGGTGCCAATATATTTGACCGCATCTGTAGCTAGTTAGCTGCTGTTATTCTACATCTAAACGTATGAATACTTCTATTCACTTCTACAACATTCTATTTTAGGCTTGACCTTTGTTTATAGGTCCTCAGTGTGCTTCTGTTATGAGCACTGTCTGTCAGACTGAAGGAATGGCTGGGCACCTTTCCACTGATCTGCTGTTGAAATGTGTAACCTGACCCTCTTATGTGATTTAAAGACTGAACTATCATTAGAATATCCATGCAACTGTTCTGACTGGAAGGTCATAGAGAACTCAACTCATGTCAGCTGATGACAATTCCGAATTCATAAGCATGACGTGATTAAGGACACAGAGAGCAAGTCATAGTGTCCCCTGCTATTATGCTGACATTTTGTGCTCCTAAGTAAAAAATGTAGGAGCACACAAAGACATTTAGGAGCACAATGAAAAGTATTTGAGGTAGTATTTTAGTGATAAGAATTGTCAGCAATTACAAAATACAGGGTTAAGCACCAGAAATAAATATTTTTAAGATTGAGAATATAGCCTACATTAGGCCTTTATGAATCCTAGCTACTTTTGAAGCAGAAGTCCCGATGAATGAAGTAGTTTTAGAACTGCCCATGACATTGTGAATGAACGTAAAATGCAGTCCGCCAACAGAAAAAAAATGTTCTGCCTCCTAACTTTGGAACGGTTTGAGCTGCAAACAAGCTGTTTTCTCTGTAGTAATTGTGCAACCACGACTGTCACGAATATGCTCAATTTATTCTCTATACTACTCAAAGGCTGAGGTACAGCGAAGCCTAATCATTATCTGTGTGTGGTTTTTTCTAGGCGCACTCGTGCTCCCAAATAGAAATTCCAGGTCAGGGAGTAAATATTTAGGAACATACAGTTGACGTCGGAAGTTTACGTACAACTTAGCCAAATATATTTAAACTCAGTTTTTCACAATTCCTGACATTTAATCCTCGTAAAAATCCCTGTCTTAGGTCAGTTAGGATCACCACTTTATTTTAAGAATGTGAAATGTCCGAATAATTGTAGAGAGAATGATTTATTTCATGTTTGACTTCTTTCATCACATTCCCAGTGGGTCAGTAGTTTACATACACTCAATTAGTATTTGGTAGTATTGCCTTTAAATTGTTTAACTTGGGTCAAACATTTCAGGTAGCCTTCCACAAGCTTCCCACAATAAGTTGGGTGCATTTTTGCCCATTCCTCCTGACAGAGCTGGTGTAACTGAGTCAGATTTGCAGGCCTCCTTGCTCGCAAACACTTTTTCAGTTCTGCCCACAAATGTTCTATAGAATTGAGGTCAGGGCTTTGTGATGGCCACTCCAATAACTTGACTTTGTTGTCCTTAAGCCATTTTGCCACAACTTTGGAAGTATGCTTGGAGTCATTGTCCATTTGGAAGACCCATTTGTGACCGAGCATTAACTTTCTGACTGATGTCTTGAAATGTTGCTTCAATATATCCACACAATTTTCCTCCCTCATGATGCCATCTATTTTGTGAAGTGCACCAACCCCTCCTGCAGCAAAGCACCCCCACAACATGATGCTGCCACCCCCATGCTTCACTGTTGGGATGGTGTTCTTCGGCTTGCAAGCCTCCCCCTTTTTCCTCCAAACATAACGATGGTCATTATGGCCAAATAGTTCTATTTTTGTTTCGTCAGACCAGAGGACATTTCTTCAAAAAGTACGACTTTTGTCCCCATGTGCAGTTGCAACCTGTTTTTTATGATGGTTTTGGAGCAGTGGCTTCTTCCTTGCTGAGCGGCCTTCCAGGTTATGTCGATATAGGACTCGTATTTATATCGTAATATATTTTATTTGGAATGCTAAGCCAGACAAAATTAAATTAAAATATACTATATAATATATAAATAAATAAAACATTCTTTATGGATAATTCTTTTTTTAAATTATATTAATTTTTATATTAATTTTCTGTATACCAGGGAGCTAGTTTCTTATGAGAAATGTTTTTAGTTTTTAGGGGTGCAACTGCATCTAGGGTATTGCTGCAAGGTTAAATTGAGTTCCTCAGTTAGGTGGTTAACTGATTTTTGTCCTCTGACATCCTTGGGTAGACAGAGGGAGTCTGGAATGACATCAAGGAATCTTTGTGTTGTCTGTGAATTTATAGCACGACTTTTGATGTTCCTTGGTTGGGGTCTGAGCAGATTATTTGTTGCAATTGCAAACGTAATAAAATGGTGGTCCGATAGTCCAGGATTATGAGGAAAAACATTAAGATCCACTGACAGTGAGTAGGTCCAGAGACATATTGGACAAAACCCACTGAGTCGATGATGGCTCCG
Organism: Oncorhynchus nerka; assembly: GCF_034236695.1. Classification (NCBI taxonomy): domain Eukaryota; kingdom Metazoa; phylum Chordata; class Actinopteri; order Salmoniformes; family Salmonidae; genus Oncorhynchus; species Oncorhynchus nerka. Next base: position 25,581,376 of record NC_088401.1, on the reverse strand, counting down.
AAAGCCTTTTGGAAGCCTTTTGGAATGGGTCTGTGGACTTTTCCATGTGAATATTAAAGTCAGCAGATAATATTCTAATCTTTGGTATGACTACAAGGTCCGATAGGAATTCAGGGAACTCAATGAGGAACGCTGTATATGGCCCAGGAGGCCTGTAAACAGTAGCTATAAAAAGTGATTGAGTAGGCTGCATAGATTTCATGACTAGAAGCTCAAAAGACTAAAACGTCATTTTGTTATTTGTAAATTGAAATTTGCTATCGTAAATGTTAGCAACACCTCCGCCTTTGCGGGATGCACGGGGGATATGGTTGCTAGTGTAACCAGGAGGTGAGGCCTCATTTAACACAATAAATTCATCAGGCTTAAGCCATGTTTCAGTCAGGCCAATCACATCAAGATTATGATCAGTGATTAGTTAATTGACTATAATTGCCTTTGAAGTAAGGGATCTAACATTAAGTAGCCCTATTTTGAGATGTGAGGTATCATGATCTCTTTCAATAATGACAGGAATGGAGGAGGTCTTTATCCTAGTGAGATTGCTAAGGCGAACACCGCCATGTTTAGTTTTGCCCAACCTAGGTCGAGGCACAGACACAGTCTCAATGGGGATAGCTGAGCTGACTACACTGACTGTGCTAGTGGCAGACTCCACTATGCTGGCAGGCTGGCTAACAGCCTGCTGCCTGGCCTGCACCCTATTTCATTGTGGAGCTAGAGGAGTTAGAGCCCTGTCTATGTTGGTAGATAAGATGAGAGCACCCCTCCAGCTAGGATGGAGTCCGTCACTCCTCAGCAGGTCAGGCTTGGTCCTGTTTGTGGGCGAGTCCCAGAAAGAGGGCCAATTATCTACAAATTCTATCTTTTGGGAGGGGCAGAAAACAGTTTTCAACCAGCGATTGTGTTGTGAGACTCTGCTGTAGAGCTCATCACTCCCCCTAACTGGGAGGGGGCCAGAGATAATTACTCGATGCCGACACATCTTTCTAGCTGATTTACACGCTGAAGCTATGTTGCGCTTGGGGATCTCTGACTGTTTCATTCTAACATCGTTGGTGCCGACGTGGATAACAATATCTCTATACTCTCTACACTCGCCAGTTTTAGCTTTAGCCAGCACCATCTTCAGATTAGGCTTAACGTCGGTAGCCCTGCCCCCTGGTAAACAGTGTATGATCGCTGGATGATTCATTTTAAGTCTAATACTGCGGGTAATGGAGTCGCCAATGACTAGGGTTTTCAATTTGTCAGAGCTAATGGTGGGAGGCTTCGGCGTCTCAGACCCCGTAACGGGAGAAGTAGAGACAAGAGAAGGCTCCGACTCGTTGCTTAATGGGGAAAACCATTAAGTCAAAGGTTTGGACACACCTACTCATTCACAGGAAGGCCAGGAAGATCAAGGTCCTCAGCCACCCAAGCCATGGGGCTGTTCCCATGGCCTGTTTACAATTGTAAATATGTATATGTTATTATTTTAATGATTGTTTTCATTCACTTCTATTTTTGACCTGCACTGCATAGCTTATGAATTTCACTTTAGCCTGCAATTACATTTCCGACCCTGTACATATGACTAATAAACTAAACTATAGAAGTACCCGCCCTGAGACCACCTACATAAAATACTTGGATGACACTTTTATTCTTGACACATCCAATTCTGGAAAGTTTGACCTCTGGTGTAAGAAGAACATCCTTGAACATCCAAATACCTCATCATGACTTAAAGTCCACCAGCTCCAGAGACCGGAGCATAAAACAGGTGGAGGAGTACAAACAGTACCTCGGCGCACTAAAAAACTTGGGAGCCAACAGTGGGCGAGTGTAGTAAAAAATGATCATTCCATTGTATTTGTATTCCACTGTATTTGCAGAAGCTAAGAAAGTTGAATGTGAATCAATCCGTTTTGCAGTCCTTTTTATAGATGTTTTATTGAGCTTGTCATCACATTTAGTATAGTTGTCTGGTTTGGCTCGCTCACATGGGCAAGTCAGAATAACATAGAGTTGTGCTGGTCAGTGAAAAGATTGTAGGGGGAAAAGATCTTGCAAGAGGGGAACAAAAATAGCTGTGGATCAAGTACATATCTACTGAATAATCAATGTGTAATAGTACTTCATTAAGTGTGCAGTTTTCAGGTCTTTACCTCTTAAAACCAAGAGAGCCACTAACCGTTTTTTACCGGTACCTGTATGGCTGTTACTGTACATCTGTTATATGTTTACTATAGTTTTGCAGCAACTGAAGTTCCTTCTGAGAAACATAAAGTGATTATATTTTTTCTGTCTCTGGATTTCTTGTAGGCCTACGTTTTTCCTCAATTTGATGTTACATTTTACTTCTCATTCTTTGGCTTTCTTCCCTCTGCACAGCAGCTCATTTCAAAGTATCTTATCTGATAGTTGTCTCCATGTGTCCTTAACTTTGAATTGAACCAAATACAGACTTCTAAATATGTAAAACAATTGTTGTTGTTTTTACATCATTGCCATGGAACATCATAATGGCCAATTATTGTATATTTCCGGTTAAGGTGAAGACAGATCAAATAAACTACAACCAGCTGAAGATGTGTTTTTCATGGCGACCTCAAGACACCCAAGATTATTATGTGGGTTGTTTTGTCCACTGTTCAGAATCACATACTGTGAAACTGTCATTTAAATACTTATTTGGAATAAATCCTGACCATGATGGCATTAACTCCCAATTATGCCCTTAAGCCTAGATAAAGCTAATACTCACAGCACTGAAATGATGAAACATCCCTTTCAGTAGGTATGTCAAGGGATAAACAATTTAATATGATGTGGGTACTAGTGGGCACTTTTATGTACATTTGAGATAAATAACCATTTTAGATTATGGAATATTAAATGTCCCTGATGTCTATTCCAGACATGGAAACCCTTTGGCATGCTGGCAACATGTTACAAACAAAACAAGTTGACTTTATTCTTCTCATGTTACATGGAGAATAGATAAAAACTAAGCACTACAGTCAGGAGATTTTCAGAAAGATCCATCTGAGGGCTTCACTCTTCATCATGTCCTTTCCGTGACAAAGCAGATAAATAAAGGTTGAGAGAATGTACATCTGTGTATTCTGGAAACATTGTTATTAAATACTGGCCTTTATTACATTTAAATGTTAATGGAACAGTTAGGTCTAAGGGCTCTATTCAATCTGTGTCGCTGAAGTATTACAGATTGAACAGTAGAAATGTAAAGGTAATTTCCGATTGAATCGACATATGCAGCATTAGCCGTGAATGCAGTCTCCGCTAACACTGGAACATTGCCTTTAAATTACATTTCAACCATGCAGTAATGCTGAAAGCTCGGAATAGAGCCCCAATTCTTACAATAAAATGTTATGATAAATCATTTACAAAAACAGTTTGCTTGCCATTGCACAATTAGTGACCATTGAAATCAAGATATTCCTTTGAAATAATGTTTGTGAACTGTCACGTTCTGACCATAGTTCTTTTGGGTTTTCTTTGTTTTAGTGTTGGTCAGGACGTAAGCTGAGTGGGCATTCTATGTTGTGTGTCTAGTTTTCACGTTTCTATGTTTGGCCTCATATGGTTCTCAATCAGAGGCAGGTGTTAGTCATTGTCTCTGATTGGGAACCATATTTAGGTAGCCTGTTTTGTGGGTGGGTGTCTTCTGTCTTTGTGTGTCTGCACCAGACAGAACTGTTTTGGTTTTTTCACATTTGTTGTTTTGTATTTTGTAGTGTTCACGTTTATCGTCTTTATTAAACATGATGAACACTAACCATGCTGCGCTTTGGTCCTCTCCTTCGTCCACAGAAGAAAACCGTTACAGTAAACAATAATCTAATTCATATTTGACCCTGTCCTATACAGTTGTCATGTCTTTGACATCATTAAAGTGAAGACTTATTTTATCAAATCAATTCTCTGTAATTATTATTACGTGATTAAACTAATCATGTAAATGTAATTAACTAGGAAGTCAGGGCACCAAGGAAAATCTTCAGATTACAAAGTTATAATTTTCCTAATATAACTTTTCAGATATTTTAATATCTGACCAATTAGTCTTCTAATTAATGAATTATTCTTTACCTCGCGTTAGTCTCATTCCAAACTCTGTAAATTGTTGGTTATCTGCATGAACCCAGCCTTCACTATGAATCATCCATACATCAATTATCTTAATTTATTTACTAACTAACTAAATTATCATTGAAATGCATAACAAACAAACAGTAGGTATGGTTACAATGAAATGATAGGGGATGTGCCCTAGTGGGCTAAACCGGTATGGCGGCTTGGTAGACAAAGGGACTGAGAAGGGCGCGAAAGACAAAAGATACTACACAGTTGATAATCATATTGATAGAAATACTAATACTTTGCACATGAAAAAACTCATTCGGGAATATTTGCAATCAATATATATATTTAGGCTCAGTGTGTCTTCGTGATCTCTGTTGGAATCGTCCGTCTTTATGTTGGAAAGTTCATCTGAACTTCTCTTTGTGTCCCTGGAGTCTTTCGTGAATGGATACTTCATAGTCCCATTCAGAAATGTTCTTATAGAATAGATGTTCCGGCGGTTGTCGGTCTTCGCATTCTGTCGACATAAATTCTAGCTGCAGAGTAGTAATTAGTATCGAAGATTTTCTCTTATTTTGTCAGTATCGATAGTTTGAGTTTAACCATTTCCACCAGTGTAGCCAATGCGCCACGTGGTTTGGTTAGGAATTCATTAACCGAGGAATGCATGGTCTCTACTCAAACCTTAGCCCTCTCGGTAATCGAGGTACGCTTGGTCTCAAGGAAATTTGGGTTTTTTATTCGGAAATGCAGAAAAGGCTGTCCCATGACGTCAGATCAATATCTGTGCTCATGGGGCGGGCCAATGACTTAGTTAACTTTAAAGGGAATTGGATTCTCTGTCATTAAACAGTTTAAAATCACATTACAAAATTTCACAAATTGTTTCATCTTTACTCATTCATTTTATACAATAATTAGATGCAAATCTCATAACGGAGACTCTTGTATAAACAGAATTATGGTAATGTAGCTGTATTGTCTCTCATGAGGTCACAAACATTAGACAAAATGGACCGGTCGTAGTTCATCCAGTTCATGCTGAATGCTGAATCTTACGGAACTTGCCCAAATTGGCATTAGCTTGTTCCTCCTGTGAGAAATGTTAAACATGATCTAGGTTTCTATTAAACAAAATCATTTGAGAATTACAGATGCATCAGTTGGATGATAGAAGGTTACTTACAGCCTCCTCTGCAGTTCTCTTGTAGGATTTGACCTTCAGCTGCAGTTTGTCCACCAGGTCCTGCAGGCGGCTCAAATTCTTACGGTCTTCCTCAGTCTGCACACAAAAAATAAAGAGAAAAATAGGAAAACATTATATGTATGTTACAATTGATTCTGAGCATTAATTGTGCCCTGTCAAATTAAAGTATATAATGTACCTGGTGTGAGCTCCTTGATGCGTCTCTCATATTTACGGACTCCTTTCACAGAATCACTGCTCCTCCTTTACTCCATTTCCACTTCTCTCTAGCTCCCTTACTTAGAACCATATGATCAATGTTAAACACTATTTCCAAGTATGTTGTTACTACTCTTTTCAATATTGAAGCTAGAATAATGACTACAGTACCAGTCATAAATTTGGACACACCTACTCATTCAACGGTATTTCTTTATTTTTACTATTTTCTAACTTCTAGAATAATAGTGAAGACATCAAAACTATGAAATAACACATGTATTAACCAAAAAAGGGTTAAACAAACCAAAATATATTTTAGATTATTTTAAGTAGCCACCCTTGATGACAGCTTTGCACACTCTTGGCATTCTTTCAACCAGCTTCATGAGGAAACCTTTTCCAACAGTCTTGAAGAAGTTCACACATATGCTGAGCACTTGTTGGCTGGTTTTCCTTCACTCTACGGTCCAACTCATCCCAAACCATCTCAATTGGGTTGAGGTCAGGTGATTGTGGAGGCCAGGTCTTCCGATGCAGCACTCCATCACTCTCCTTCTTGGTCAAATAACCCTTACACAGCCTGAAGGTGTGTGTTGGGTCATTGTCCTGTTGAAAAACAAATGATAGTCCCACTAAGCGCAAACCAGATGGCATGGCGTATCACTGCAGAATGCTGTGGTAGCCATGCTAGTTACGTGCGCCTTGCATTTTAAATAAATCACTGACAGTGTCACCAGCAAAACATCATCACACCTCCTCCTCCACGCTTCACGGTGGGAATCACACATGCAGAGATAATCCGTTCACCTACTCTGCGTCTCACAAAGACACGGTGGTTGGAACCATAAATCTCAGATTTGGACTCATCAGACAAAATTACAGGTTTCCACCTGTCTAATGTCCATTGCTTGTGTTTCTTGGCCCAAGCAAGTCTCTTCTTCTTATTGGTGTCCTTTAGACGTGGTTTCTTTGCAGCAATTCAACCATGAAGGACTGATTCATGCTGTCTCCTCTGAACAGTTGAGGTTGAGATGTGTCTGTTACTTGAACTCTTTGTAGCATTTATTTGGGCTGCAATCTGAGGCTGGTAACTCTAATGAACTTATCCTACGCAGCAGAGGTAAATCTGGGTCTTTCTTTCCTGTGGCGGTCCTTATGAGAGCCAGTTTCATCATAGCGCTTGTTGGTTTTTGTGACGTCACTTGAAGAAACTTTCAAAGTTCTTGAAATGTTCTGCATTGACTGACATTCATGTCTTAAAGTAATGACGGACTGTCATTTCTCTTTGCCTATTTGAACTGTTCTTGCCATAATATGGACTTGGTATTTTACCAAATATGGCTAACTGCTGTATACCACCCTTACCTTGTCACAACACAACTGATTGGATCAAATGCATTAAGAAGTAAAGAACATCCACAAATTAACTTTTAACAAGGCACACCTGTTCATTTTAAATGCATTGCAGGTGACTACCTCATGAAGCTGGTTGAGTGAATGCCAAGAGTGTGCAAAGCTGTCATCAAGGCAAAAGGTGGCTACTTGAAGAATCTCAAATATATTTTGATATGTTTAACACTTTTTTGGTTACTACACGATTCCATATGTGTTATTTCAATGTAGAAAATAGTAGAGAATAAAATAAAACTTGAATGAGTATGTCAACTTTTGACTGGTACTGTATAAAAAGTGACTTTGAATTAATAGAAGAGAATGCAGCTTAGACACTCACTCTGGCCTCCAGCTTCTGGATCTGCTTCTTGCCACCCTTCATGGCGATTTGTTCAGCTTCATCCAGGCGGTGCTGCAGGTCCTTGATGGTCTGCTCCATGTTCTTTTTCATGCGCTCCAGGTGAGCACTGGTGTCCTGCTCCTTCTTCAGCTCCTTTTCCATCATGGCAGCATCAGTAATGGCCTTCTTGGCCTTTGCCTCTACATTTCTACACTCCTGCACAGCCTCCTCCACTTCATTCTGAAGCTGGGATGTGTCGCCCTCTTGCTTTTTCTTCTGGCTTAACAGGCTGGAGTTCCTCACATATATTTGACAAATTACTTTTAATTTAACCTCTACAGTATATACCTCAGGTAGCAGACATTTAAGGAGAACACTAATTGTTATCTATAGAGCTTGCTAGTTTGTAGTCCTAAAAAATGGAAATGACTTACCTCTGGTTCGTTCATTCATTCCTATGGGTGAAATGGAGCGGCTGGTAGCCTAGTGGTTAGAGCATTGGGCCAGTAACCGAAAAGTTGGTGGATTGAATCCCGAATCCCCCAGTTAAAAGCTGTCGTTCTGTACCTGAACAAGGCAGTTAACCTACTGTTCCCCGGTAGGGCATCATTGTAAAAAATAATTTGTTCTTAACTGCCTTGCCTAGTTAAATAAAGGTGAAATAAAACATGAATGGGGAGATATTGGGGTTTTGGGATAAACCCTGAAAATAAGGTCTGAGGTTTAAACAGGCTTAGGAGATCCTATACATTTTGTTCTATGAGATAATATCAGTCAGTTAACATGCCCTTTATGAATTATGAAGCCTTTTTGTGCTTAATGTACTTGTTTTGATTACATAAATGCTTAAAAATTCACAAAAAGTTACGTTATCTGATGAAGATTATCTCGTAGAACAAAAAAGTACAAAATCTCCTAAGCCTGTGTTTACTACAGACCTTATTTTTCCTGTTTATCCAAAAAAAAAAGCTTAATTTTTCCCATGGGCCTTGACCAACGAGACATGACTGAGTTAGTGCCTGCAAAAAAGATGCCATTACTATTGCTCCTCTCTTACTGTCTTACCTGTGAGTGTAGAAGTTGAACTCTCACTAACATCCAGCAGTTCCTGCTCAGCCAGTTTGCGGCCTCTCTCAGTCTGCTCCACCAGGGCTCTCAGCTCATCCAGTTCAGCCTGAATCAAGTTGTTACGTCTCTCCACAATGGCAATGTTCTCCTTCAGGTCATCATTGCTACGAAGAGCATCATCCAACTGCAGTTGAGAATCCTCAAAATCAAATCAAATCAAATCAAATTTTATTTGTCACATACACATGGTTAGCAGATGTTAATGCGAGTGTAGCGAAATGCTTGTGCTTCTAGTTCCGACAATGCAGTGATAACCAACAAGTAATCTAACTAACAATTCCAAAACTACTGTCTTATACACAGTGTAAGGGGATAAGGAATATGTACATAAGGATATATGAATGAGTGATGGTACAGAGCAGCATACAGTAGATGGTATCGAGTACAGTATATACATATGAGATGAGTATGTAGACAAAGTAAACAAAGTGGCATAGTTAAAGTGGCTAGTGACATAAGAATGCAGTCGATGATCTAGAGTACAGTATATACATATGCATATGAGATGAATAGTGTAGGGTAAGTAACATTATATAAGGTAGCATTGTTTAAAGTGGCTAGTGATATATTTACATCATTTCCCATCAATTCCCATTATTAAAGTGGCTGGAGTTGGGTCAGTGTCAATGACAGTGTGTTGGCAGCAGCCACTCAATGTTAGTGATGGCTGTTTAACAGTCTGATGGCCTTGAGATAGAAGCTGTTTTTCAGTCTCTCGGTCCCAGCTTTGATGCACCTGTACTGACCTCGCCTTCTGGATGATAGCGGGGTGAACAGGCAGTGGTTTGGGTGGTTGATGTCCTTGATGATCTTTATGGCCTTCCTGTAACATCGGGTGGTGTAGGTGTCCTGGAGGGCAGGTAGTTTGCCCCGGTGATGCGTTGTGCAGACCTCACTACCCTCTGGAGAGCCTTATGGTTGAGGGCGGAGCAGTTGCCGTACCAGGCGGTGATACAGCCCGCCAGGATGCTCTCGATTGTGCATCTGTAGAAGTTTGTGAGTGCTTTTGGTGACAAGCCGAATTTCTTCAGCCTCCTGAGGTTGAAGAGGCGCTGCTGCGCCTTCTTCACGACGCTGTCAGTGTGAGTGGACCAATTCAGTTTGTCTGTGATGTGTATGCCGAGGAACTTAAAACTTGCTACCCTCTCCACTACTGATCCATCGATGTGGATAGGGGGTGTTCCCTCTGCTGTTTCCTGAAGTCCACAATCATCTCCTTAGTTTTGTTGACGTTGAGTGTGAGGTTATTTTCCTGACACCACACTCCGAGGGCCCTCACCTCCTCCCTGTAGGCCGTCTCGTCGTTGTTGGTAATCAAGCCTACCACTGTTGTGTCGTCCGCAAACTTGATGATTGAGTTGGAGGCGTGCATGGCCACGCAGTCGTGGGTGAACAGGGAGTACAGGAGAGGGCTCAGAACGCACCCTTGTGGGGCCCCGTGTTGAGGATCAGCGGGGGGAGGAGATGTTGTTGCCTACCCTCACCACCTGTGGGCGGCCCGTCAGGAAGTCCAGTACCCAGTTGCACAGGGCGGGTCGAGACCCAGGGTCTCGAGCTTGATGACGAGCTTGGAGGGTACTATGGTATTGAATGCCGAGCTGTAGTCGATGAACAGCATTCTCACATAGGTATTCCTCTTGTCCAGGTGGGTTAGGGCAGTGTGCAGTGTGGTTGAGATTGCATCGTCTGTGGACCTATTTGGGCGGTAAGCAAATTGGAGTGGGTCTAGGGTGTCAGGTAGGGTGGAGGTGATATGGTCCTTGACTAGTCTCTCAAAGCACTTCATGATGACGGAAGTGAGTGCTACGGGGCGGTAGTCGTTTAGCTCAGTTACCTTAGCTTTCTTGGGAACAGGAACAATGGTGGCCCTCTTGAAGCATGTGGGAACAGCAGACTGGTATAGGGATTGATTGAATATGTCCGTAAACACACCGGCCAGCTGGTCTGCGCATGCTCTGAGGGCGCGGCTGGGGATGCCGTCTGGGCCTGCAGCCTTGCGAGGGTTAACACGTTTAAATGTCTTACTCACCTCGGCTGCAGTGAAGGAGAGACCGCATGTTTTCGTTGCAGGCCGTGTCAGTGGCACTGTATTGTCCTCAAAGCGGGCAAAAAGTGATTTAGTCTGCCTGGGAGCAAGACATCCTGGTCCGTGACTGGGCTGGGTTTCTTCTTGTAGTCCGTGATTGACTGTAGACCCTGCCACATGCCTCTTGTGTCTGAGCCATTGAATTGAGATTCCACTTTGTCTCTGTACTGACGCTTAGCTTGTTTAATAGCCTTGCGGAGGGAATAGCTGCATTGTTTATATTCGGACATATTACCAGACACCTTGCCATGATTAAAAGCAGTGGTTCGCGCTTTCAGTTTCACGCGAATGCTGCCATCAATCCACGGTTTCTGGTTTGGGAATGTTTTTATCGTTGCTATGGGAACGACATCTTCGACGCACGTTCTAATGAACTCGCACACCGAATCAGCGTATTCGTCAATATTTCCATCTGACGCAATACGAAACATGTCCCAGTCCACGTGATTCTCCTTTAGAGAGAATAGATTTTACTATATTTATTTTCTTGTTTCACAGTGTGGTTTGGCTTTATCCAAAGGCACAAGCAATGTTTTTAATTCAGTGGTGTGGAAGTAATACCTTCAGATGGGAATGGAGACCCTTAAGATGATTCTGGGCCTCTGATGCCTGCCTGTTGGCCTGGCTGAGCTGGATCTCCATCTCATTGAGATCTCCCTCCATCTTCTTCTTCAGCCTGAGAGCTTCATTCCTGCTGCGAGTCTCTGACTCCAGGGAGCTTTGCAGGTTATCCACAACTCTCTGCTGGTTCCTCTTATTCATCTCCATTTCCTCATCCTTCTCCACCAGCTTCCGTTCAATGTCAGCTTTCACCTGGCTGAACTCCAGCTGAGCACTCAGGATTTTGCCCTCCTCATGCTCCAGGGAGGCCTGTGAGAACATAGCCCCATATAAAATCTCATTATACAGTCAGTTGCTACCAGTAAATAGTGTCTGTTGCTAGAAGTAAATGTTTTCTGTTCTCACCTCAGCTTCCTCTAGAGCAGAGTGTTGCTCAGCCTTCTGCTGCTCCAGCTGGTTATGGACTTTCTCTAGTTCTTGGATGCGATTTCCTCCCTCACCAAGTTACTCAGTCAGATCAGAAATGTCCTCTGTGGTTAAAAAAATACATGAGAATATTTTTGTGATAATTAATCTCTGATATATATAAATCTTTAATTGACATCAATAATGCTGATGCTGTGTTCTCCGTCTTCATGGTCTGCAGGTGATCCAGAAACTCCTCATGAGGGTTCTTGAGTTTGAAGAGCTCAGTGCTGAGAGATCTGGCCTCGTTCTGGGAGCTCTCCAGCTCAGTCTGAGACTCCTCAAACTTCTGCTTCCACTCAGCCAGGACCTGAAAAACATACAGGTTTTACAAGTTGTTTCAATATATTGTATATCATGTATTATAATGAAGGCTAATATGACTTGCGTATCCGATAATTGATTTAGTTGCTTCAAGGCAGCAGCTGCATTGGATCTCTCCACATCCACCATGAGATCTTCAATCTCATTCTGGAGTCTGTGTTTAGTCTTCTCTAGGATGAACATTTAGCATTTACAGCTTCCACAGCTTCCTCTGCATCCTGCAGATGCTGAGCCAGCTTCTTCCTAGATTGATATAGATAAGAAACACATTTCAGAACAGCTGACTCTTTTCTGTCTAAATGGTTGTTATAACAGTTCATCCATGTATTACTCATCATGTACTTTTGTGTATCGCTCTTTCAGCCAAGGTTCAATAGCCTAAAAAGTAAGAGAAAGTAATAAAACATCCTTACTTTGCGTCCTCAAGCTCCTCAGTCTTCTGGATGGCATCAGTTTCATACTTGGTTCTACACTGAGCCACCTCAGCATTAGCCTTGGACATGCCACGCTTTAGCTCAGCCTTGGCCTCCTGCTCCTCCTCATACTGCTCCCTCAACAGCATTCTTGGCCTGGTAATGACATTTTTTAAATTATGTTAATTATACCGGAGGATGAATGTAGTTAGATAAAGGACAATGCATTCTTTGTGTCAATACTTTGACTTCTTCCTCCAGTTGTCACTTGAGGTCTTCAATCTGCTGAACGTTGGACTGCTTACCTCTAGTCAGTTGAGAGACCAGAGAGTCCTTCTCCTCTGTCTAGCAAGTTCATCTGTTTTCATGCAATTCAAATTATGTTAAATTATGTTACTTAATCTGGTTATTTATTGTGGCTGTTCATGTGAATGTCGGTATGTTTAGTTAATATACCATTCTCAGTTTGAAGCTTTGCTTTCTGCATGGTAAAATCATTGATGGATCGCTGTCCTTCCTCAGCTTTCGTCCTGTATTCACTCATCTGGTCCTCTAGAGTACGGCACATTTTCTCCAGGTTTGTCTGAAAACAGATTTGTTTTTGAATGACAGAACAGCATCACTAGATTACATCTTTAAAGGCATGTATGGAATTACTTTGTTGATTTCTGGGTGATTCCACATACATTTGCAGTATCTCAGTATCTCTACTTGCACATTCATCTTCTGCATATCTATCACTCCAGTGTTAAAATTGCTATATTGTAATTACTTTGCCACTATGGCCTATTTATTGCCTCTTATTACCTCCCTTATCTTTCCCAATTTTCACACACTGTATATAGACTTTTTTCTACTGTATTATTGACTATATGTTTGTGTAACTCTGTGTTGTTGTTTGTGTCACACTGCTTTGCTTTATCTTGGCCAGGTCACAGTTGTAAATGAGAACTTGTTCTCAACTAGCCGACCTGGTTAAATAAAGGTTACATAAATAAATAAACATTGGAAGTCAGATGTTCTGGTAAGAAAAGAACAGTTGCAACAGAAATATTCCCTTTTCAACAATGCTATTGACATACCTGCAAATCCTTCAGTTTTTTTCTGAAGCTGGGCACTCATGGCCTGCTCATCCTCAATCTTGCTGCTGAGTTGGCTTATCTCAAAGTCCTTCCTGATGAGTAAAGCACACATTTTAGCACTTTTTTGCAAAATAATTATTTGTTCGATTTTTTCAGGTTGAGATCTTCCTTCATTCTCTCCTCCATCTGCTGCTTATCATTCTCCAGGTCCATTAGGCTCTCATGGGTCAACTTTAAATCTCCCTCCAGCTTTCTCTTGGATCTCTCAAGGTCCATTCTCACCTTCTCATTCTTCAGTGACCCTTCAATCTGATAAAATATGTAATTAGCCATTTTCAGGTTTGTCAATTTACTGTAGCCTATTTTTAGGATATAACACATCTTGTTGACATTTTTATGAATTCCTATATGATACTCACATCATCAACTTGCTGTTCGAGTTTGGCTTTGGCTTTGGTCAGCGTGTTGACTTTGTCCTCCTCACTCTGCAGGTCATCCAGAGTTTGCTGATGAGCCTCCAGCACAGCAGTGTCATTACTCTTCCCTCCAAACTTTCCACCAAACCAATTAAGTTGAGTTTTAACAACACAAGGACAAAGAAAAGTGTTTACCTTGTTCTCTGTGACATGCTTTTCCTTCTCCACTTTAGCCAGAGTGAGCTCCAGATCATCAATGTCCTTCTTGAGTTCTGAGCACTCATCCTCCAGCTTCCTCTTCTTAGAAGTTGACCATAAATAACTTGAATGTGGGATCCTCCAGATTTACAAAACGTGCCAGTCATGTGCCTCTGTAGGAAAATGGCACAAATTGACCACAGGGTGGCCCTGTAATGACCAATTGATTTACAACTTCAGACCCAGCATGTTAACCAAGAGTTACAAAATGTGGCAAGGTCTTTAAAAGCATGTACATAACACATGGCCAAAATGCTTTTAAGTACTTTTCAGTAGCCAGATTTGGATATATTATATGGTAGTAGCCAGATCTGAATCTGCAACATGGTGGCACTATACCAAGTACACATTTGTATCCTTTTACTTGACCCAAGGGGTATGAGGTCTTGGATTTGTAAGTGTCACACTGTTAAAGATCAAGATAGCTGTCTGGTCATCATGTGTACAGTGTGGGGCAGGTACTGGTGACATAGCTGGAAAGGGTGTTACCTCCTTCAAGACCTGTGCATATGACCCCTGTATGTATAGTGGAGCCATTTTAACTCTTACAACTTCACACCTTTCACTTTGCTTCAGTTTCCAGGTCCTGTAGCCTCCAGAGCTGAACATACCATCGCCTGCCCTTCAATTCATTTCTAAGGGTCCCATTCCTAGCTGTCACATGTGTGTGTGTGCCTCATTTCACACAGAACATTAGGATTCTGTGTGAAAGGTTCACTTACACTTGAAGGGGTTAGGGAGGTTATATGAGTTGTGCTTGATGTACTTGAACACATGGATTCACCTTAACCTACTTTCCTGTCATCCTTTGTCTCCATAGATTGACAGACTGCCAGGCCATCTCTACTGCTCCCCCAGGCTAAGACCATCTCTTCCCTCACCAAGGCACGTGGGTTCCCTGACAGGGGGTGAAAGAAAGATATAGGTTAGTGATGCAGGAGTAGCCTCCACAAATCTTCCTCTAGCAACAGAATCAGCACTGACCAAGGTAAGTCATAATGACATTATCTTTAACTCCTACCGGACAGTCAGCATGCAGTGTTCAATGTGCAGGTGTAGGGATATTACATTTTAAGAAATTAGTGTGGATATTATTAACATTTACCAAATTAGTGAGTCTCGTGGTCTGTATCTGTAAGAATGAGAGAATAGCATTGATTTTACAGGAGCTCTGTTAACTTACCAGAAGTGTCAGGAGAAGCCAGTACAGAGGTGGGTAATGGCACAGCTTGTTTTCTACCTTCCCCAAGTGGACAATGTGGGAAGTACAGGGAGAACATTCTGAGTTAGCAGCCCATGGGGTCATGTAACACTCCCTGTAGTTTCACCCTTGCTGTAGGACGTGTAACACAGATGAAATATTAGCTTGTTGTTTCTTAATGAATTAGTCCATTTATTTAGTTTTTATTAAAAAGGTAAGTTTAACGTTATTATTAAACAAATTAATTGGTCAAGGAAACTTTTGCAGTTCACATTGTTATTGAATACAAGTTATTGAATACAAAAACTGTTTTTATTGAGAACTTAGGGCTGGTCAAAAGCAGAGAAAGCCAGGAAATTCAAACAAGATACACAGCTCTTCACCCATGCACTACCAAGGTTTTCCAGCACACAGCTTTGACACTTGGTACATTAAAAAGTTCTAAGTGCTTTTTAAAAACTTTTTTTATTTAACTTTATTTAACTAGGCAAGTCAGTTAACAGCAAATTCTTATTTACAATGACAGCCTACCCCGGCCAAACCCCCCGGACGACGCTGGGCCAATTGTGCGCCGCCCTATGGGATTCCAAATCACGGCTGGTTGTGATACAGCCTGGAATCAAACCATGGTCTGTAGTGACGCCTCTAGTACTGCCTTAGACCGCTGCACCACTCAGGAGCCTGACTGATGCAGTTGATCATTACTAGACAGCCATACCCATAACACGATGCAGCCACCCAAAAATATATATATAATATTAAGAGTGGTACTGCTCCGGTACAGACACATGCTGGTGTCATGACGTTGGCCTCTTTGGGTATAGCAAGCCCCATCCCCCTCTCCCTGCCTCCTCCTTGCCTCCTTCAACTAGGCTGCTGTGGTCAGAGAGAGGTCGTAAATTCCTGAGAAGACCCTGCCACATGGCCACATAGTATAACAGGCAGAGTAGATTTTCATGGAGCACAAAGGAATGTCTTCCACCTCACAGAACTTGAGGTACGAACACATTTCATGTTCCAGAGAAAGTATAAAAGATCGGTGAAGAATCCAGCTACGAACTGGTCCGTTTGTTACAACTTGGGGAAGCTCATGGGAGACGGTGTGGCGACATTACCATAATGCTGTTTATATAATAGCCTCAGATATGAGGTTTACATACATCTAATTGTTGTATAAGATTAATGAGTGAGTGTGATACTGTTTACACAATTTTACAATGTGATTTTGGACTGTTTAATGAAGAAAAACTAAAAAAGGGGATTGGAGTTAACTAAATCAGAGGACCGCTCCTGAGCCCAGTTAGGGTCAGGCGTCCTGGGACAGCCCTTTTCTGCCATTCCGAATAAAACCCAACTTTGAGAATTTATCAACAGACATTTACATTACATTTACATTTTACATTTAAGTCATTTAGCAGACGCTCTTATCCAGAGCGACTTACAAATTGGTGCGTTCACCTTATGACATCCAGTGGAACAGCCACTTTACAATAGTGCATCTAAATATTTTAAGGGGGGTGAGAAGGATTACTTTATCCTATCCTAGGTATTCCTTAAAGAGGTGGGGTTTCAGGTGTCTCCGGAAGGTGGTGATTGACTCCGCTGTCCTGGCGTCGTGAGGCAGTTTGTTCCACCATTGGGGGGCCAGAGCAGCGAACAGTTTTGACTGGGCTGAGCGGGAACTGTACTTCCTCAGTGGTAGGGAGGCGAGCAGGCCAGAGGTGGATGAACGCAGTGCCCTTGTTTGGGTGTAGGGCCTGATCAGAGCCTGGAGGTACTGAGGTGCCGTTCCCCTCACAGCTCCGTAGGCAAGCACCATGGTCTTGTAGCGGATGCGAGCTTCAACTGGAAGCCAGTGGAGGGAGCGGAGGAGCGGGGTGACGTGAGAGAACTTGGGAAGGTTGAACACCAGACGGGCTGCGGCGTTCTGGATGAGTTGTAGGGGTTTAATGGCACAGGCAGGGAGCCCAGCCAACAGCGAGTTGCAGTAATCCAGACGGGAGATGACAAGTGCCTGGATTAGGACCTGCGCCGCTTCCTGTGTGAGGCAGGGTCGTACTCTGCGGATGTTGTAGAGCATGAACCTACAGGAACGGGCCACCGCCTTGATGTTAGTTGAGAACGACAGGGTGTTGTCCAGGATCACGTTAAGGTTCTTAGCGCTCTGGGAGGAGGACACAATGGAGTTGTCAACCGTGATGGCGAGACCATGTTTTTCTCCATTATGAGAGGACAAAGGTTGTAGACCATTGCTGAATCCTTTAACCATACCACGTGGTTAAACTCTTAGACTATCGATACCGACAGAATAAGAACAAGTCTTTGATATTAATTACTAGTCTGCAGCTAGGAATTCGGTATCATTGAATGCGAAGAACGACAACCGCCGAAAACATCCATTCTATAACGAAACAAATTAATGTCACTCTGAACTATCCACTATAACCACAACCGAGAGAGAGAGGAAGAGAGACGGACAATTCTACAAAAGAAACAAACTTTTCACTAGTGATCAAGATGACACACTGAGCGTAAATATATATATTGATTGCAATTGTTCCCGAATGAGTGAGCGTTCATGTGTACAGGATTAGCATTTCAATTGTTATAATTATCACTCTGTAGTGATTTCTTAGTCGACCCCCACTTTCTCTTTTGTCTAACAAGCCGCCATGCCGGTTTAGCCCACTAGGGCACAGTCTCCTATCATTTCTTGTAACCATATTTACTGTTTGTTTATGCATTTCTGTGAATTACTTAGTTAGTAATAAATAAGTGATTTAAGACAATTGATGTATGGATGACTCATAGTGAAGACTGGGTTTGTGCAGATAACCAACAATTTACAACGTTTGGAATGAGACTAACGTGAGGTAAAGTAAATAATTCATTAATTCGAAGACTAATTGATCAGATAAAATATCTGAAAAGTTATTTTAGGAAATGATAACTTTGTAATCTGAATATTTTTCCTTGGTACCCCGACTTCCTAGTTAATTAGTTACATGATTAATCAGTTGATCGCGTAATACTAATTACAGAGAATCTTTGATAAAAACTATAAGTCTCCAATTTAATGATAGTAAAGACACGACACTGGATATTATTTTATTTACCATTGCATTCAGACCGCAAGGACAGCTCACTTGGGAGGTCTTTATAACTCCTAGAATTCGCCAGCCGTGAGTAACCATTGCGAATTAATAAGCTGCCCTGTTCAATGCAATTGTTTGATCAAGCATATTATGGAAGTGCAAATGTGCTTATAATTGGAATGTTTGATAAACTTGGGAATGGAATTCAAAACACAGCAGTGTGAAAACAATTAAGAAGTTTGAGTTTGGGAAACACTGAGATCCTATGCACAATGTAATCTAAAGATACTGGGTGTTTAAATTTAAATAAAGGGAACTAAAGGAGGTCCAAGGGGGCATTGCATTTAACAATCAAATCAACAACTATGTCAAGGTCTTTGAGGAACCTGAAACATCACCTGTTGAGTTTACAGGATTAGGTGCAGTTCCAAAGACCCCATTACAAAGGATTTTACAACAACAGACAACAAAGCCATCAAAACCCATTCAGAAAACAGTCATAAACCACACCCTTCAGCAGCCAACAGCAAGGTCTAGCAATCAACACAGAATCAACACGGTGGGTATCATCCATAATACCAGCCATGATAACCTCTCTACTGTCATGCAAAGGCAAAATGAAATCGCTGACCACCTTGTACTACAGCACAAACAGGCCACACTTCCTGTTAAAGAGATACCTATGTTTGACGGTGATCCTCTAAACTTTAGACTATTTATGCATGTATTTGAGCATGGCATAGAAGATCGGACAAGCAACCACCAGGATAGGCTCTATTACCTGGAACAGTACACTCCTGGTCAGTTCAAGGATCTGGTCCGCAGTTGTCTGCATATGGAAGCCAGAAGATGCTATGCAGAGGCTAAGAGTTTGTTAAAGGAACACTTTGGTAATGAAATCAAAGTCACCACTGCTTACATGGAAAAATTTTGGAACTGGACAAACATTAAACCGGACTATGGAAAGGGACTGGGTGGCAATGCACTCTATCTTAGAGGTTGCTGTAACGCTATGCAAGACCTACAGAACGTGGAAGAGCGTAATCTTCCCTCTAACATAAAGTTGATCAAGTAAAAATGTCCCTACAAACTAAGAGAAAAATGGAGGTCTACAGCATGTGATATTTTAGAGAGAAGCCACTGGAGGGCCCAGTTCAAGTTAAGCCAGAAAATTAAAAAAACTGATCCAGGATCAGATCAGAGTTTAACAAACTCACTGAAGGAACAAATTGACAAGTTCAAACTGACGTTTGGAAAATAAAGTCTGTGGATGACCTAGTTGAAGCAGAAAATGTCATCATTCGATTTGAGCAAATACAGCACTTTAAAACAAGAAATTGCACTCGTTGTGAAATTAAGACAATGTGCCAAGGGAAGTAGCTCAATCTGTAAACTTGATCCAATTGTTGACAATGGCATTCTGAGAGTGGGAGGAAGGTTAAGCAAATATGCTATGTCTACGGAACTAAAGAATCCTATGATCCTGCCCAAAGACTCCCACATCTCCAGACTGATCTTAGTCTACATCCATGACAAGGTTGCCCACTCTGGGAGAGGTTACAGGCTTTCCAGACTTCCCCAGCGATATTGGATATCCTGTACCAACTCCTTAGCTAGGAAGATCCCTAAGAGCTCTGTCTTCTGCAGGTGGATGCAAGCCAGAGCTTGAGAACAGAAGATGGCCGACCTTCCACAAGATCAGGCGTCACCTGATTTGCCACCTTTCACCCATGTGGGCATAGATTACTTCGGCCCCATAGAGGTGAAGCGAGGCCAGTCCACCAGGACTATTCCATAGAGGAGACCTTTACTCACAAAGGACATGGAAGCAAGTACAAGATTCTGGAAGATTCTTCTGGAAGAGATGGATAAAGGAGTATCTTCCACTTATGCAGGAGCGGAACAAGTGGAATAAAACTAAGAGAAACTTCAGTCCTGGTGACCATGTTGTCATCGTCAATGACACAGCCCCAAGGAACTCTTGGATAATGGGGCGTGTAGTGGACCAACATCTTACAGAGACCTATCAATAAACTCTGTATACTCCTGGAGGCGGCAGAGTGAGACACACACACACACATAGAGCTCCATCTTTGAATCAAGTGCACCTCTGATTCTTGGATGTCGTACTCTTACATTTTTTGGACATCTAACTCTTGAATTTCTGGAGGTTGAACACTTGAACACTTCCAATCTGGGACTGAGATCACTGTACTCTTGTCCTATATGGGACCTTGCATATTTGTTTTGTGGACGGACCACTAGAGGGCAGGCTGGGCTCATGGATAGTTGCCCAACAGAGCCTGGGAGACAAGGTAACCAGAGTCAATTAAGCACAGCTGACGGTACTAATGAGATACTCTCCTTCCCCTATAAAAGAGAGAATGGAACCAGAAGGAAAGGGGAAACTATCTCTGGAAGATGAGAAGCTGTGCTGAAGGAACCACTAAGACGGTGACAAAACCGTGATTTATGTTTGTTGTAGTTTAAAGATTATCCTATTGTGTTCTTGTTTCATCTGGAGAAGAAGATGTGTGTTTTTCCTTGGAAGATTTTTCATTGATTATGTTTGAATGTTTTTGTTGACAAAATACTCTCAATAGAGAACCGTGTTCAATCAGAAAAACCTTTTTCCTGACTCGTTTATTCCACCTTCCCGCTTTAGAGTGACGCCTAATTACTTGGTACGCTCACAGTTTATAGCTATGAACCATAATACTGCTTTCGTATAGTATGTATTGTGTATTGGCTCTATTTTTGAATATTAAGTAAATGTTATGCATTCAGTGCAGTTAACAATTAGGAGCTGGTATGTTAGAGACGATTTAAACATATTTGTGTATTTATACACACACTACTGTTCAAAAGTTTGGGGTCACTTAGTAATGTCCTTGTTTTCCATGAAAAAAAACATGAAATTAGTACAAAATTAATAGGAAATATAGTCAAGACATTGACAAGGTTATAAATAATGATTTTTAATTTAAATAATGATTGTGTCCTTCAAACTTTGCTTTCGTCAAAGAATCCTCCGTTTGCAGCAATTACAGCTTTGCAGACCTTTGGCATTCTAGTTGTCAATTTTAGTTGTCAATTTGTTGAGGTAATCTGAAGAGATTTCACCCCATACTTCCTGAAGCACCTCCCACAAGTTGGATTGGCTTGATGGGCACTTCAAACTGCTCCCACAACAGCTCAATAGGGTTGAGATCCAGTGACTGTGCTGGCCACTCCATTATAGACAGAATACCAGCTGACTGCTTCTTCTCTAAATAGTTCTTGCATAGTTTGGAGCTGTGCTTTGGGTCACTGTCCTGTTGTAGGAGGAAATTGGCTCCAATTAAGTGGTCTGGCAAGGCGTTGCAAAATGGAGTGATAGCCTTTTATCCACAAATATCCCACTTTACCAGCACCAAAGCACCCCCAGACCATCACGTTGCATCTATCATGCTTGACAGATGGCGTTAAGCACTCCTCCAGCATCTTTTCATTTTTTCTGCGTCTCTGATGATGCCGTCTATTTTGTGAAGTGCACCAGTGCTGCAAAGCACCCCCACAACATGATGCTGCCACTACCATGCTTCGCGGTTGGGATGGTGTTCTGCGGCTTGCAAGACTGCAGGTTATGTCGATATAGGACTCGTTTTACTGTGGATATAGATACTTTTGTACCTGTTTCCTCCAGCATATTCACATGGTCCTTTGCTGTTCTGGGATTGATTTGCACTTTTCACAACAAAGTACGTTCATCTCTAGGAGACAGAACGCGAGACAGAACGGCTGCGTGGTCCCATGGTGTTTATACTGGCATACTATTGTTTGTACAGATGAACTGCTCCCAAGGATGAACCAGACTTGTGGAGGTCTACAATTTTTTTTCTGGGGTCTTGGCTGATTTCTTTTGATTTTCCCATGATGTCAAGCAAAGAGGCACAGAGTTTGAAGGTAGACCTTGAAATACATCCACAGGTACAACTCCAATTGACTCAAATAATGTCAAGTAGCCTATCAGAAGGTTCTAAACCCATTACATAATTTTCTGGAATTTTCCAAGCTGTTTAAAGGCACAGTCAACTTAGTGTATGTAAACTTCTGACCCACTGGAATTGTGGTACAGTGAATTATAAGTGAAATAATCTGTCTGTAAACAATTGTTGGAAAAATTACTTGTGTCATGCGCAAAGTAGATGACCTAACCGACTTGCCAAAACTATAGTTTGTTTACAAGAAATGTGTGGAGTAGTTGAAAAACTAGTTTTAATGTGTATTTAAACTTCCGACTTCAACTGTATGTAAGTAAGGTTTTTCTGTTCTTTATTTTTAATAAATTAGCAAAACATTCAAAAAACTTGTCATGAACATTTTGCAGAATCAAGTAAACCACCTATAGGCTGTGATTTAAAAGAATCCAGTATGCCTCTAGGGTCAAAATGGTACCAGTCTGTAGTTTGATGGTTACATTATTCATGAAACCACACAAATCCTTAATGTTAGGCCAAAGAAATATGATATTACTCTTGGGTGTGGGTAAGTGTTTCCATTTCTTTAATAAATAATGGTGAATTCCATTCTTCCAAAATCTAGTCTAAACTTCCTGTCTGAATAGAATCAAGCAATACACAGAGGGGCTATTTAACTTGACTTTATTCTTTATTCTGCTCATGTTACATGGAGAATAGAGAAACAACTAAAGCACTACAGTCAGGAGATTTTCAGAAAGGTCCATCCGAGAGCTTCACTCTTCATCATGTCCTTTCTGTAACACAAGATGGATGAAGGTTAAAAATGTAATAAACTACTGTAAACACTAAAAACATTCTTACAATATTCTGTGCATCGTCAGACATATGAACCTTTGGGGCTCATTGTTTGAGTGAATAGAATACACTATAAACATCATGAATAACACTAACTGTGTCTACTAGTAAATTAAAGATTTCACTAAATATTGCAATAAATCCATCACATTGTAAGTGACAATACGTGATTATTGATTTATTTGCAGATTGTGATAACACTGAATAGTGAACCTTTATCTTTTCTTACAGGGCTACATTAATCAGGTCAGTTGGCCGGCTTTCTGTGGCATATTGTGCTATATTAAAGAAACAATCTCTGAATTGGAAAGAAACGTGGTAGGGAAAGTAATTTCTTATAAATTTCACCAGGAGATATCATGGGTATAATGTTACTTGGCTAGTTAGCTACTAGCTAGCAACACTTGGGCTAGCTATTGTTTGCTTAATAGCTAGCTAACCTTGTGTTCACAGAATATTTGGCAGAACGGGTCCAGCTATATTGTAGCATTTCACCAGAAATATCATAATTTGATTATTAGCTAGTTAGCTAGCTAGTTAGCTGTCTGCAGCATCAATTGATGTCTAGCTAGCTAACTTTCTAGCGAACTAGCTAGTTTACTTCTTGGGGAACGATCATACTGCTTAGTGCATTAGCTAGCCAACATTCATTATACATGACTTGTGTTATCCATCAATTTCTTATTAACTCAAAAATGTAGCTAGCTAGTTAGCTAACTAGTATAAGTTATTTGAATGACAGCCTCATCACATTTATTGGGAATTTACTGACTGGCTATAGCTAGCTAACTAGTCACATATCTCATTATCTGCATATGAGTGATCATTATTGACATAAATGTTTAATCCCCATATATATGAGTGTCGTCTCACGTCATGTCAGTATAATTTCTTTAATTTCTGATCCAGAAAAGCACTCACAAAGCCACACCTGTAGCATGTGTTGCTTGAAGTAAAACATTGTTGTTTTCTTTAAGCTTTGAAATGATGTCTTCCTTGCATTCTATGGCCAGAAAATGACATCTTCAACAAAAAGTAGAAATGACAGCCAAAATGTAATGATAGACAAAAATGCTGTTGTGGATTATTTAATGAAGCCTACATGAGCATTATTATTAAGTGTTGTGTTTTTTTATGGAGACCTTTACCTTTAATCAATTAAATATGCAAAGTACTTCATTTTATATTGATATGTAGATTGTCTGTCACAGGTGTTGCTGCAATCCATATCACTTTCGTTTACAATGTTTTGATTAATGAAAAGTTGTTCTTCACTAACTTTATTTTCGCAGAAGAGTAGCCCCTGTGTAGGCATAATTTGGCATAATAAGTAATTGTCTGCAATTAAATATGATAACAAAATCCTTGTACTACCAGGATATTCTAGTCTAATCATATTTGTTTAGTTGTTATATGACAATACTCAGTTGAACTTTTTACTATATAGATTTAGATGTTCTTGATGTTACTTCTTTCGGGCGGGAGTAGTGAACACAGACAATGACCATTTCCGATGTCTAGTATCAAGCTGGCTTGGTGCCGTAACATCATAATATCAGCTAGTCTGCTAGTTTATTCCGGAGTTCCTTTCGTTGCAGCCACGGTTATCACAGAGCTCAGTGTAATCTCCCGAAGTATCGTTTTGATGAAACCAGTGCTAACACAGTGGTACCTGAGAAGTTCCGCTTCTTAGTTGCAATCAACCCTTTAAACTTACAAAACAATTGAGGTTGGGTCTGTCATCATACATGGTATAAGGGAGTTTGCAAATTATAACCAATGTAATTATGTTGATTGAAATAACTGACCTGGGAGTCTTGGCCTCACTCGTCATCCTTTCCTTTCTGACAGAGAGGATAGATAAATAATGAGAACACTGTTTTCTGGTTGATATTTTACAATGGGGAACTTCAACAGGTATGTATAGTTACTTAGTAACAATTTACGCATTTATTACTTATTTTTTCGTCAGGAATAAATGAGTGAATATCGAGAATTGAAATGACCATTAAATAGAATCTCAGATACGAGACGTTAAAACTATTTAAGGTTGAGACTTTTGTCATGGGAAACTGCAAAATTATAACCTATACAACACTGTACATTGACAGCAAATTCACTGACCTTGGATCCGGCATCACGACTCTTGGCTCTCATCTTGTTGACCTGAGACTCAGCAATATCAGCCCTCTCTTCTGCCTCATCCAGTTCATGCTGAATCTTACGGAACTTGCCCAAATTGGCATTGGCTTGTTCCTCCTGTGAAAAATGTTTAATATGATTTAAGTTTCCAGCAAACACAACAATTTGAGACTTAGAGATGCATCAGTTGGACGATGGAAGGTTTTCTACTTACAGCCTCCTCTGAAGTTCTCTTGTAGGATTTGACCTTAAGCTGCAGTTTGTCCACCAGGTCCTGCAGACATTTACATTACATTTACATTTAAGTCATTTAGCAGACACTCTTATCCAGAGCGACTTACAAATTGGTGCTTTCACCTTATGACATCCAGTGGAACAGCCACTTTACAATAGTGCATCTAGGTCTTTTAAGGGGGGGGGGGTGAGAAGGATTACTTTATCCTATCCTAGGTATTCCTTAAAGAGGTGGGGTTTCAGGTGTCTCCGGAAGGTGGTGATTGACTCCGCTGTCCTGGCGTCGTGTGGGAGTTTGTTCCACCATTGGGGGGCCAGAGCAGACGGCTCAAATTCTTACGGTCTTCCTCAGTCTGCACCCAAAAAGAATGATTTTTCTTGTTGTCATACTGAATACTGAATACAGTAAACATTTTACATTTGATTCTGAACATGTTAATAGTGCACTTTCAACTTGAACTTTGTGATGTACCTGGTAGGTGAGTTCTTTGATGCGTCTCTCGTATTTACGGACTCCTTTTACAGAATCACTGCTCCTCTTTTGCTCCAGTTCCACTTCAGTCTCTAGCTCTCTCACCTAGAAAGATATTAACGCACCATTTCCCATTACTTTGTTAGTTACCACTACTTTTAATATTGCAGCTAGGAATATTACTGGAGATATGACATGTGACATTGAATTAATAGAAGAGAATGTAGCTTAGACACTTACTCTGGCCTCCAGCTTCTGGATCTGCTTCTTGCCACCCTTCATGGCGATTTGTTCAGCTTCATCCAGGCGGTGCTGCAGGTCCTTGATGGTCTGCTCCATGTTCTTTTTCATGCGCTCCAGGTGAGCACTGGTGTCCTGCTCCTTCTTCAGCTCTTCTGCCATCATGGCAGCATCAGTAATGGCCTTCTTGGCTTTTTCCTCAGCATTTCTACACTCCTGCACAGCCTCCTCCATTTCATTTTGAAGCTGGGATGTGTCGCCCTCTAGCTTCTTCTTCTGGCTCAGTAAGCTGGTGTTCTACGCATATATTTGAAATGTTGTTTGTATATTACCTCTACGTACATCAAGTAGCAGATATTTAAGGAGAACCCTAATTGTTCTATATTACTGTCTTACCTGTGAGTGCAGCAGCTGAACTCTCTCACTAACATCCAGCAGTTCCTGCTCAGCCAGTTTGCGGCCTCTCTCAGTCTGCTCCACCAGGGCTCTCAGCTCATCCAGTTCAGCCTGAATCAGGTTGTTCCGTCTCTCCACAATGGCAATGTTCTCCTTCAGGTCATCACTGACACGAAGAGCATCATCCAGCTGCATTTGAGAATCCTGTAGAAAGAATCAATGATTTTACTAGTTTTATTTTGTTACACAGTGTGGCTTGGCTTTTTCTGAATGCACAAGCAATGTTTTTAATTCAGTGGTGTGGAAGTAATACCTTCAGATGGGAATGGAGACCCTTAAGTTGCTTCTGGGCCTCGGATGCCTGCCTGTTTGCCTGGCTGAGCTGGATCTCCATCTCATTGAGATCTCCCTCCATCTTCTTCTTCAGCCTGAGAGCTTCATTCCTGCTGCGAGTCTCTGACTCCAGGGAGCTTTGCAGGGTATCCACAACTCTCTGCTGGTTCCTCTTATTCATCTCCATTTCCTCATCCTTCTCTACCAGCTTCCGTTCAATGTCAGCTTTCACCTGATTGAACTCCAGCTGAGCTCTCATGATCTTGCCCTCCTCATGCTCTAGGGAGCCCTATGAGAACACAGCCACCCATAGTTTGTAAAATGTAGTTCTGGTACTTTCACTGCCAGTAAATATTTTCTAATCTCACCTCAGCTTCCTCTAGAGCAGACTGTATCTCAGCCTTCTCCTGCTCCAGCTGTTTACGGATCTTTTCCAGCTCATGGATGCTCTTTCCTCCCTCACCAAGCTGCTCCGTCAGGTCAGAAATTTCCTCTGTGGAAAATATAATTGTACATCAAAAAAAATGTGTGATCTGATCTCTATAGCATATCTATCTGATCTCTATCTGATCTCTATAGCATATCGATCTTCAATTGACTAAGTTATATAACCCAATGATTCTTATGCTCTGACCTTGGAGGTTCTTATTCTCCCTCTTCATGGTCTCCAGATGATCCAGAGACTCCTCATAAGAGTTCTTGAGTTTGAAGAGCTCAGTGCTGAGAGATCTAGCCTCTTTCTGGGAGCTCTCCAGCTCAGTCTGAGACTCCTCAAACTTCTGCTTCCACTCAGCTAGGACCTGAAAATCATACATGTATTTTAGGTAGTTTGAATACAGTGTATGATTAAGATGAGATGTGCTTATTGTCCATTAACTTACAAAGAATAGAAATGTGTCTTTGTGCTCAAAACGCAACCCCCCGAGACACACAGGCGTTGGAAGCTATGGGTCAGCCACAGTGCAGTGCCCCTGGAGCAATTATTGGGGGTTAAGTACCTTGCTCCAGGGCACAACGGCAGGCGGTGTAGAAATGTAGGATGACCCTCCGGTTGCCGGCTAACTCCGCACCAGGTTTTCTTGTCTGATGGTGTTGGCCCACTTCTCGAATCACTAGGCTACCCCTATCATGTATAATAATGAAGCCTAATAGGACTTGTGTATTCCATATGTTTATTTCTTACCTTGTCAAAGTTCCTTTGCTTCTTGTCCAAAGAGGCAGCAGCTGCATTGGATCTCTCCACATCCACCATGAGATCTTCAATCTCATTCTGGAGTCTGTGTTTAGTCTTCTCTAGGGATGAACATTTAGCATTTACAGCTTCCACAGCTTCCTCTGCATCCTGCAAACGCTGAGCCAGTTTCTTCCTAGATTGGCATAGTTGAGAAACACATTTCAGCTGCCTTTTTTCTGTCTGGAAGTACAGTATAATGGTTGTTTAACACGTAATCAATGTATTATATATTGATCATGTACAGTAGATTTGTGTATCGCTTTTTCAGCCAAGGTTCAATAGCCTGAAAAGTAAGAAAACATCCTTACTTTGCATCCTCAAGCTCTTCAGTCTTCTGGATGGCATCAGTTTCATACTTGGTTCTCCACTGAGCCACCTCAGCATTAGCCTTGGACATGCCACGCTGCAGCTCAGCCTTGGCCTCCTGTTCCTCCTCATACTGCTCCCTCAACAGATCTGAGTCATGGCGAGCAGACTGCACTGCATGGGCAAGTGCGTTCTTGGCCTGGTAAGGAAATTTATAAAAGGATCTGTAATTATGCCTGATGATGAATGTAGTTAGATAAGAGACACTGCATTCTTTGTATAAATACCTTGACTTCCTCCTCCAGTTGTCTCTTGAGGTCTTCAATCTGCTGAACATTGGACTGTTTACCTCTGGTCAGTTGAGAGACCAGAGAGTCCTTCTCCTCCAACTGTCTGGCAAATTCACCTGTTTTCATGATATTCAAATTATTAAAAATTATATTACTAATTGTGGTAATTCATTTTGTCTGTTTATATGCATGTCCAGGTTTTTAGTTAATATACCATTCTCAGTTTGAAGCTTTGCTTTCTGCATTGTGAAATCATTGATGGATCGCTGTCCTTCCTCAGCTTTCGTCCTGTATTCACTCATCTGGTCCTCTAGAGTGCGGCACATTTTCTCCAAGTTTGTCTGAAAACATTAGTTTTTTAGATAACACAGCACAACCTTCAAAGATTGTATCTACTAACCTAATGGCATGTGCAGTTCCATTTGCTATATCTATCTGATCTCAGAAAGGTATTGTATTTTGTTATTATGAATCCACTGACCTTAGCCTTGACAATCTGCTCCATGTTAGAGACCACATCATCCAGCTCCAGCCTGAGCTCACTCTTCTCTTTCTCCAGCTTCTGCTTCACTCTCTGAAGGTTGTCAATCTGCTCTCCCAGGTCAGCTACACTGTCAGCATTTTTCTTCCTCAGAGTGGCAGCTGTAGCCTCATGCTGCAGGGTAGCCTCTTCAAGGTCTCTGCGCACCTTCTGGAACTCAGCCTCCCTCTTCTTGTTCATCTCAATCTGGGCAGCAGTGGCTCCACCAGCCTCCTCCAGCCTCTCACTGATCTCTTCTAGCTCTCTGGACAAGTCTGCCCTCTGTTTCTCCACCTTGGCACGGGCAGCTCTTTCAGCCTCCAGCTCTTCCTCTAATTCTTCAATGCGGGCCTGAAGTGGTAGGATTTCAAATGTTCTGGTAAGATGAGAACATAAGCATATGTAACAGAAAGATTCCCTTTTCAACAATGCCATTGAAATACCTGCAGCTCCTTCAGTTTCTTCTGAAGCTGGGCACTAAAAGCCTGCTCATCCTCAATCTTGCTGTTGAGTTGGCTCATCTCAAAGTCCTTCCTGATAAGTAAATAACACATTTGAGCACTTTCTGTAAAATAACTATTCATGATATTTTGTGGTTTTGTGGGATCTTACTTCTTCATTCTCTCCTCCATCTGCTGCTTGTCATTCTCCAGGTCCATTAGGCTCTCCTGGGTCAACTTCAAGTCTCCTTCCAGCTTTCTCTTGGCTCTCTCAAGGTCCATTCTCACCTTCTTCTCTTGCTCCAGAGACCCTTCAAGCTAATAAAGGATATATTAAACAACATTCATAGTAAGCAATTTACTGTAGCGTATTTTTAGGATATTACTAATTTTGTTGTACTTTTTGTGAATTACTATTTGATACTCACATCATCAACTTGCTGTTCCAGTTTGGCTTTGGCCTTGGTCAGCGTGTTGACTTTGTCCTCCTCACTCTGCAGGTCATCCAGCGTTTGTTGATGAGCCTCTTGCAGAGCCTTCTTCTCCTTGGTCAGCTTGGCAATGATTTCGTCCAGTAAGGTTTTTAACCTTCGGAAACAGAACAGTGTCATTACATTTTTATCCAAACCACTTAATTGGAATTTTAACATCACAAGAATAAAGATAAACCATTACCTTGTTCTCTGTGGCATGCTTTTCCTTCTCCACTTTAGCCAGAGTGAGCTCCAGATCATCAATGTCCTTCTTGAGTTCTGAGCACTCATCCTCCAGCTTCCTCTTCTTAGCAGTTAGCTCTGAATTCATCTCCTCCTCATCCTCCAGTCTTTCTGTCAGCTCTTTGGCTTTGGCCTCAAGCTGGATTTTGCTCTTGATCAGACCTTCACATCTCTCTTCAGCATCACCAATAGTGTCTTCTTGCTGTCAATGTGTCAATATAGAAGTATTTGAAGTATTTGAAGTTTGTTTGGTGGCATAATATTTGGACAGTACAAATAATCAACAAATGCTCCACTGATTGTTTGTATTTAGCAAATCATGTGGCTCCTCTCTCTGTTTTTCCATTTCTCTAGTTAGCTAAAAGCTCATTTTGACAAAGGCCATTTTGACAAAGGATGTGAATGCAACAACTGTAGTGCAGTTAAAGTTACTCACAGTTTGGACAGTGAGCTGCAGGTCGTTCTTCTCTTGGAGAAGGGACACCATCTTCTCTTCCAGCTCCTTTTTACGGGCTTCACTTTTAGCATAAGCCTCTTTAAGCTTCAGGAATTCTTCCTTCATGTTGGCCATCTCCTTCTCAGTCTCTGCTGACTTCAGCAGAGGTTTGATCTTGAAGTACATCTTCATCCAGGGCCAATTCTTGACACCCATGAAGGCACGAATGTTCCATTGGATCACAAGCAAGGCATCCCTGTGAAATTGAATATAATTATACAGCCTTTTCTTCCTCCACCATATTGTCTGCAGAAGTTGTATCTATTCTTATTCCAACCTGCGGTCAACAATTTTCTGGAACTCAATTCTGGCAAGTAGACCACGTGATCTGGCCTGGAAGCCAGTGATGATAAGAGCGAGACGATCGTCTCTCATCTCCTCAAGAGTACCCAGGAGACCAGCCTTGAAGAACACCTAAAGATACACAAGTTCATAATGTAGTGCTTGTATCGTCTTGTATTTGGCAGGATTGTATTTTGATGCCAGTTGAGCATAAATACCTTGAATGTGTTATCCCCAGATTTACAAAACGTGGTAGTTCTATTTAGATTGCTGATTTCATGCCAATTTTTACAAAAATGACACAAATTGACCACAATTTGGCCCTGTAATGAGCTAATTATATTTGGCCACGGCTTGGATCCATAGGTAACGCCCCGTTTGGCCCCCATCCTGCCACCATCCTGCCTCCCTGGATCCCGCCTGAAAGATCAGTATCATGTTCTGTTTCTTTACCTTCAGGCCTACATTTTTGTTGTCCCTCTCCCTTCACATTTCTCACTGTCAATTGTGAATGATAATTATTCAAGTTTTACCTGTGAAACGTCTTTGCAAAAACTGCATGCCTTTCATTTGATCTTAATCAGTTTCATGGGAATATGCATTTAGATCATCTAGTTGTGTAGATTGAGCGAGTTTTATAGCAGATGGTGTTAACAACCTGTGGCATACCTGTGTTTTGTTTCAACTAAAGTACATATTTTGCTTAATGGCGTGCACTGTTGAGTTCTGGCCACATGAGACAAAAATGCAACTATTCGCACAATCCTCCTAAAATCTCATAAGAAATTAAGTGCTGTTTTTTTCTTACAGTAACATTATACAATGCTATTATAGTCTGTTCTGTTATGTACAATACTGTCATTGGGATATTGCAGACATTGATTCAGCTTTGATCTAACTTTATTAAACAAGAAACCAGAGCAGCCTGTTCTCTACGAGTAGAGCAGAGACT
Source organism: Oncorhynchus nerka (assembly GCF_034236695.1). Classification (NCBI taxonomy): domain Eukaryota; kingdom Metazoa; phylum Chordata; class Actinopteri; order Salmoniformes; family Salmonidae; genus Oncorhynchus; species Oncorhynchus nerka. The sequence continues at coordinate 25,549,242 of NC_088401.1, read as the reverse complement.
GTGCGTGAGTAGAGAATCCCACACATTCGCAGAAGCTTTGGGACCTTTAACCTGGGAAGAGGGGTCCAGAGAAGTCAGATCCCCAGCCACTCTGTGGATTTTAGAACTTCAATCCCAGCATGCTGACCAAGAGTTACACAATTTGGCAAGGTCTTTAAAAACATGTACAAAAACAGTATGGCCACAATGCTTTTAATTGCTTATAAGTAGCTACTTTAGATCTGGATCTACCACATGGTGGCACTACACCAAAGATACACTGAGTATAACAAACATTAGGAACACCTTCATAATAATGACTTGCACCCCCCCCTTTCCAAAGGGATGCTGGCCCATGTTGACTGTCAAATTGGCTAGATGTCTTTGGGTGGTGGAACATTCTTAATACACATGGGAAACTGTTAACCATGAAAAACCCAGCACTGTTGTAGTTCTTGAAACAAACTGGTGTGCCAAGCACCTACTATCATACCCCATTCAAAGGCACTTCCATTTTTGTTTTTCCCATTCACCCTCTGAATGGCACACGTACACAATCCATGTCTCAATTCTCTTAAAGCTTAAAAATCATCCTTTAACCTGTCTCCTCCCCTTTATCTGCACTGATTAAAGTGGATTTAACAAGTGACATCAATAAGGGATCATAGCTTTCACCGGGATTCACCTGGTCAGTCTGTCATGGAAAGAGCAGGTCCTCGACTTGACCCATTTGTTCTTAATGTTTTGTATAGTCTGTTTTTATCTAGACTAGACACATTTTCCCTAGACACAGATGACATGAGGTAAGCATGATCAGTGGTATATCAGCACTTATTTCAAAGGGCATTGCTCAGGTTACCATGATAGTGGTGTATTGGTAATATTGCTGCTATTTTCCCATCCTGGTACAACAGGTTGCTTTTTTATTGCTTTTCATCTATTTAGAGAACTTACCTTAGTGTGTCCTAGTCTGTACTGGGTGTGGTCAATATCCAAAGAGCCCAACAGTTTTTCAGCTGCCTTCATGTTGTCCATGAACTGACCCTCAGGGATAGCATTTGGATTGAGGATGCGGTATCTGAATTTAAATCAGAAAGAAATTATCTTAAAAAAGGAAACATTTGAATAGTTAAACGATTTTTTTTTTTTTTGAAAGAAAATTAATGGTTATTTTTACCTTTGTTTGAAGTCAGCATACAGGATTCTGTTGGGGAAGCCCTTTCTGCAGATCCTGATGCCTTCCAGCACACCGTTACAGCGCAGCTGGTGCATGACCAGAGGATTCTCCATGGCCCCAGGAGTCTTGGTCTCGTTGGGGATGATGCAACGCACAAAGTGGGGGTGAGTAGACCTCAAGTTGGTCATGAGTTTACCCAAGTTCTCCTGTCAGTATGACAAATGTAGAATTTTCCATCAGTGAAAGAGTCTCCAAGTACCTTACAGGTCACAATGGCATTTAATGTGCTAACATGCCAATCCACAACATACTGGCATCTCAAATATAGCGCAAATATAATACATTTGTTAATATTCTGACATGTGAAAACATCATACATATATTGAGTTAAGCTCAGATTTACCCTGTGCAATGCAGACACAGTCTGGAAGGAAGAGCCTTTCTTCTTTTTTCCTCCAGCCGCTTTTTCTTCAGGTGCTGTATGATAATGAAATAATTATTTAAATATACTATTATGACCACAATATTGTATATTTGTAATTATGTTAGTGGTTTGTAGTCTTTGCAGATATAAACACATAGTACCTCCTTCTGCACCAGAATAGTTCACAAAGAGGTTGGCTAGGAACTTAAGACTTGACTTCTGGAACAGTCCAACCACAGTCTCATTCAAGGGGTCCTTGTTCTTCACCAGCCAGTTACCAATGTTGTAGTCAACAATGCCAGCATAGTGAACCAAGGAGAAATGGGCCTCTGGTCTACCCTTAACAATCCTAGGCTTCTGGAAACATGCATTTTTGCCCAGATGGGTGTCATACAGCTTAGCTTTGAATGTAGAATCACTGGCCTTGGGGAACATGCACTCCTCTTCAAGGATGGACATGATACCCATGGGCTAGTGGAAGGAATGAATGAAAATTAATTAATTTTAAGGGAAAAGCAGAGTGAATAAATATCAGAATAATTTGTAATGGAAGGACATTTATTAAGATGTACCTTGTAATGTTTGAAATCTCAAAGATTACTCAGGTCATATCATATAAACTACTGCACAACTGAAGATACCAACCCTTTCAATGAGGTCAATGCAGGCAGCCAAGTCCATGCCAAAGTCAATGAACTCCCAGACGATGCCCTCTTTCTTATACTCTTCCTGCTCCAGCACAAACATGTGGTGGTTGAAGAACTGCTGCAGCTTCTCATTAGTGAAGTTGATGCACAGCTGCTCAAAGGTGTTGAACTGAAATAGAAGTTCACAGTTACTTTATTTTGTCAGCTGTAATGTTCTAGATTCCATTTTTATCAAATTTACATCAAACACTCACATCAAAGATCTCAAAGCCAGCAATGTCCAGCACACCAATGTAGTGCTGGCGAGCGTTCTTAGTGTCCAGAGTAAGGTTGATTCTTATCACCATCCAGAGGAACATGTTCTCGTAAACTTTCTTTGACAGTGCACCAATAGAGTAGTACACCTACAAAATATTTAGAAAATAAATTACTAAAACATAGCCTCAACATAAACGTGGGAATTACAGGTAGGAAAATATTAGCAACCCTATACAGAAGTGTTAGCTCCTTGAAATGTAAAACTATTTTGAGACTCACCTGGTCGACATTCTGACCTTTGGTGACCCACTCATTTCCTACTTTGACCCTTGGATGACACAGCCCCTTGACTAGGTCAGCAGAGTTCAGGCCCATCAGATATGCAGCTTTGTCAATATCTGGAATGTCAAAGTTGTATGATTAGAAGAGGCACACTAACTGCATTTTGATGTTCAGATACTACTTTATAATGAACTGAGAGGTTTTAAATCCTCAGCACTCACCCTCAGTGCCATCTGCCTCTGCTTGCTCCTCCCGCTGCTTATTCTTGAACTTCATGTTGCCGTAGTGCATGATGGCACCAGTCAGCTTATAAATGCCATTCTTCTCCTCTTGGGAGAAGCCCAGCACATCAAAGGCATCCTAGTTCCAAAAATGCCATTGTTTTGTACTGGAGAAAGAGTTGGATACAAGTGGGAAATGATCGTATGTACAGTATGTACATATTCTACTCACATCAGTAGCCATTAGCTCATCTGCATCATTAATGGAAGTTACAGCAATCTCTCCTTGGGAGATGAAGGCATAGTCATAGGGATTGCTGGTGATGAGTAGCATCTCTGAAAATAATTGAACAGCACAGTTTAATTTGTGTTTGGGCTGTGGTATAGGTCAAAACAAGATACACTCAGTATTAGGATTGGGGTCAATTCTAAAATTGGCATTGTGTTATATTATAAATAGACAGGACGGCAAATTAGTCCTAATCAAGTTTCGAAAAACTGCAGCTGGAGATTGATTTTTGTGCATCCAATTTCAGTGTTGCGTACTTGCATGGAATTTAAATCATTTTAACTTTCTTATGAAAAAAGGAAAAGTCACAACATAAATCACGCTACATTGTGCTGAGTGTTTTTCGCTGGGGGATCGGGGTAGCACACTCTCTGGGCTCGCTGCACCATAAGAATTTAATTGGATTTCATCAGAAATTTTCCGTTTAATCCTGAATTGACATCAACCCTACTCAGTTTGATGATTCAATACTCACCCAGCAGTTCTGGTTTCTTTTGGGACAGGATCTGGTAGAAGATGTGATAGTCTCTCTCAGCCTTGAGCTGGAAAGTGACACGTGACTTCTCCAGAAGATCTGATCAGTATGGAAAAGTGCTTTTGGTATTAATGTGTTTCCTGTCAAAGAGATCTGTTCAAGCCTGGGCAAATTGAGTGTTGTACTCACAAGTCTCAATGTCAGCAGACGAAAGCTTCCCACTGACTCCAAAATGAATGCGGATGAATTTACCCTGTAAATTATTGTAATAGCATAAATGAATGAGCACACGAGAGCTGGATTCAAGTAGTATTTGTTTTATTTTTGAATACCTTAAGTGCGCATGATTGAGTTTGCATGGTGTAATGGAACTGATGGAATAGTCCTACAAGTTTAAATTCCACCTATCTGGTTCTCAATCAAACACTGAAAGTATTTGAAATAAAACGAATACTTTTTAACCCAGGTCTGGTGCACAGACAGACCCAAAAGGGAAGATTAACTAACGTCATGAGCTAATGGTTATACAATTCAAATCAAGAGGATAAAATTTGAATGATATTTGACAAACAAACAAGACCAAACTTACGAATCGTGAGGAGTTGTCATTCCTGATGGTCTTGGCATTACCAAAAGCCTCCAGAGCAGGATTGGCCTGGATGATTTGATCCTCCAGGGTCCCCTACAACCCAACAACCACACAGTGTTAAAATGCAGCATTAAAATAAATACTGTACGAACATATATTGGATTTTGTTAACATACTGTATGCCCATCCAGCCATGAAGAATGTTTAATTTAGGATCGATAACAATGAATAGTGTTAACCTTTTTTTCTTCCGCGGCACTTTTCTTTCCACTAACAGCAGCAATGCTGGCGAAATACTGGATGACTCTCTTGGTGTTAACAGTCTTTCCAGCACTGGATTCTCCACTAGGATTTAAAAATACAAATATTGATGTCTCAGAATTTCTCTTAATTTCTAATAGTCTCAAATGGATATAGCCTTTGGTTGATGTACTTACGTGATAAGGACAGACTGATTTTCCCTGTCTGTTGAAAGAGAATTATCAGTAAATGTGACATTATCCAAATATCATTTGATTTATATATTTGAAAAGGAAAAGTTATATTTTACCTGACAACATGTACTGGTAAGCATTATCAGATATGGAGAAGATGTGAGGAGGAGCTTCTGTCCTCTTCTTGCCTCTGTATGCATTGACAACAGACTGATCGTACACTGGCAGCCATTTGTATGGGTTGACAGTGACACAGAACAGCCCTGAGTAGGTCTGTGGAAGACAAGGGGATGCATATTTAGTTTAATTCATTTGAATGAATGATTGATTTAATGGAGATATTAGCAGACAGGTCATTACTTACGTAGATCATCCAGGCTGCATAACGCTCTTTGAGGTTAAACAGCACAGCGGGCTCGTGCAGGAAGGTGAACATCGCCATGTCCTCAATTTTATCAAACTTTGGCGGGTTCTGGGGGTGGACGTCGTCCTCCTTCACAGTAACAGTCTGAAAGATAGGCAAATGAAATTGTTTTGTTTAATTTTAATTTTAAGGTGCAGAGGTGTTCTCATCCTAATTTGAGATTACACAACATTGAATTGTCACAAATCATCCATTTACATGTAATGCCTGATTTATATAAAACATGTTCAAGATCTCAAGTTAGGATTCTTCTTTTTGTTGTCTCTTGTGAGAATCATACTTATAGTAATCTATAAAGCGCATAGAGTTATCCTAGTAGGAAAATTAATTATCTTATGATTTTCTAGGTATCCATTTTCCAGGTCATATTCTTTTAGAAATGCTCTTCAACAGAATATTTACCTTTCCAAACTCCGTATCAGCGGTGACTTTAGCCCCATCTCTGCTGGTGATTGTGGCCTTGACGTATTCTACCTCAGGGTCAGGCACATAGCACTCTCTCTTTATGTCAAAGGGTCTAGTCTGGCATTCCATACGCTCCTTGTCTGACTTACGCAGAAAGGAAGCTGCGGCGCCAAACTCTGCCATCAAACTGTCCCCCATTCTTAAACCTGTGAAGGCAGGAACAGAGCATTGAATACATACAGTGCCTTCAGAAAGCAATCATATCCCTTGACTTATTCCACATATTGTTTTTTTCAGCCGGAAATTGTATAATTGTATAATGTGATATTAGTATTACTGTATGTACAGTGGTGTCCGATATTATTGACACCTTTGATAAAGATGAGCAAAAATGACTGTATGAAATTAAATATTCAGATACTGAGCTATATTGTATGCTCAAAAACATTTGGAAATTATAGATTTTTTATAATACAATTGTAATACAATTGCTCAGGGAAAGAGATTTTATTAAGTAATATTTTTTTCTCTAACAGGTACAGGGTAAAAATGATTGACACCCCTGTTTTCAATACCTTTCAATACATGAGGATAATGCCACTGTGGCCCTTGTTAAGGTCAATGGCATCATGACCTTTACCCAGTACAAGGACATTTTAGGCAAAGACCTGGTTGCCTCTGGCAGGAGGCTGAAACTTGATCGCAAGTGGATCTTCCAACAAGACAATAACCCAAGCTCACATCAACATCCACAAACAAATGGTTAATTGGCCACAAAATCAACATTTTGCAATAGCCATCTCAGTCTTCAGACTTGAAACCTATTGAAAACCTGTGGTTTGAATTGAAGAGGGCAGTCCATAAGCACAGATGAAGGATATCAAGGATCTGGAAGGATTCTGTATGGAGGAATGGTGGAAGATCCTTCCCAATGTGTCCCAACTCGTGATATATTTGACAAAAAGGCTCAGACCCATTATTCTCACAAGGTGGGGTATTGAAAACAGGGGAGTCAATAATTTCGACTCCTTTTTGAGAAAAGTTGTTTTACTTGTTAAACAAAATATATTTCTCTGAGCAATTGTATTAGCATAAAATATTATAATTTCCCGAATTTATTTAGGATACTAAATAGCTCATTATTTGAATGATTTATTTTATACAGTCATTTTTGCTCATCTTTATCTAGAGAGTCAATCATTTTGTACTGTATATGAGTAGTATACTGTACCAGCCATGGCATAATGGTCATGGCAGACCAATAGAACTTTAAAATATAAGCCTAAAAAAAACACGAAGGTCGAGGCAGGACAGCAGTAAACTACCAGATTTAGAGTCATAGATTAATAAGTGTTTATCTGAACAATGCAAAAGTCAGTAAACCAACAGCACATTGGAAATTAACCAAAACATGTGAGATTCAGAGCAGATCAAAGTGACTAGGTCCACTGTGTAGTGATGACACTGACAACACGTAATTACTGTACAGGAAATATGTATTATGCCACATAAACAAGTTGACTAGATTGATGAGTACAGACAAGAAAATTGAATACATCAAATAAATAACATTATTTGTATCTTTATTTTTGCATTAGTATACAAATTTGTCAAGCTGTTATAGTTTTCATGAAACACATTTAAAGACTTCACACAAACCACTAGGAGGCATCTTATAGAACCTTAGAAGATTATGATTCTTACCTGTTGTTGGTCACCCCTTGGATACGTTTGGTGGAAAAGATCTCTACTGAGAATGAAATAGACAAATACAAAGACAAATATCAGTCAACTGACCAGCTATGTGTGGTTATGACTATTGTTAGGTCCTGTAATGATTATCTTTGCCCTCCTCAGCAGACTGCCTCTATATGCTTACCTTCAGGATGTCCGGTGCCTTGTGTCTCCCCCTGGTCTGTCTCCCCCTGGTCTCCGACACTTTTTATAAAGAGTGTTACTCAGCCCTATATGGAGATGGTTCATGTCATGACATAAATTAGACTGATTATTTCAAAAGATCTGTATTTGGGGCTAGAGGTGTATACCTCTTTGACCTATCAGGCTCGTTATAACAACAGGCTATTCCAGGGAGGACAGAGGAGGGGAGAAATTGGCTGCATTGAAAGCCCACTTGATCAGGGGGCGGTTTCAGGCACTGTAGTCATCTAAACATTACAAGCATGTATGTTTGACCAATGAGAATTAATCAAATGATGTATGTAACATGAAATGACAGAAAGTAAGTTAGATCCCAAAATTTGGGAAGTAGAGGTGTGCACCTCAGACCTATCAGACGTGTTGTAACAGCAGGCCATCAATAAGGAGGGAGAAGGGGAGCAAAAACCCAGGGTGCATGTAGAGCATCACCCTTTGCTATAATTCCTTTTTTGTGTCACTTTACCAGATGAGGTGGCTACATGACGACATTATGACATTTCAGAGCCCATTTTAGCACCCTCCTTTATTGGGCAGTTTCAGGCTCCATGGACATCCAACACATACCAATATTGTATGTTTGATCATTGGAAATCCCTTGAATTTAGTAAGGGGGAGTTGATTTTAATGGAGGTTAGTTTTGAGTGTTATGTTCTAGTACATGTTTGGGAACAAACTAGAACGTCTTTGTGTTGTGATTTGCTTAATGTAATTGGATGTCATGAGAAAGTCATCATACATGGTGTGAAATCATTGCAAGACAACTGCAACTGTCAGTTGTTCACCAAGGCAAGGTCACTTTCCTTTCCATTGTCATTAAGAGTCCCAGCTACTGTAAGCATAACCCTAGGCCCCATCTTGTTGACGTGGCATTGTCTCCTTTTTATCCTTGAGGACAAATATAAACCTGTGAAATTGTTATTGGATTCCTTCAACTGACCATGAGGCACTTCAATGTGCTTGAATGTGTGGGCCTCACCATCTGACATTGTAATAGCTGCAGCCTTCTCACATAAATAATTCCAGGCCACAAATGGAAGGGGGGACTCCATTTACCTCATGAGTTGTTAACAAAACTTTCACCCAGACGCGTCATACCTGAGTTGGAAACAGAAGATACTGTTTATTTTACACATAATTCATTCAAAAATATCCAATTTACTATCAGTGCTCCTAAAAAAAGGGTACATGATGTTTATCAGTGTCCAACATGTCAGATACTGGGAACGCTTTCAAAAACAATATGCTATTGAAATCTTGGTGAATAGCCTTTTGTTTTTTCCCCCTTCTATTTATTAGTGTCCTCTGTGTAAAGTTTGCATCAAGTCATTCTTAGTACATTGCATACCCAAAAACATGCGTAGCCCCTGTGTATTTCTCAATTAGACTGAGTGAATATCTGATAAGGTGCTGAGACAAGGGACATGAGGTCTTGGATTTGTAAGTGTCACACTGTTAAAGATCAAGAAGTGTGAAGCTGTTAACAAGGTGATGATGTACTTGTGACATAGCTGGAAATGGTGTTACCTCCTTCAAGACCTGTGCATATGACCCCTGTATAGTATAATGCATTTTGGAGCCCTTTTGACTCTTACAACTTCACACCTTGGTCCTCGCTTCAGCCTTGAGGTTCTGCAATTAGCTTCCACAGCTGAACATACCATCCCCTGCCCTTCAATGACTCGCTAAGGATCCCATTCCCAGCTGCCGTGTGTCGTGCTTGATGTACTTCAACACATGGATTCACCTTAACCTATTCTTCTGTTGTCATTTGTCTCCATATATTGACAGACTGCCAGGCCATCTCTACTGCTCCCCCAGGCTAAGACCATCTCTTCCCTCACCAAGGCACGTGGGTTCCCTGACAGGGGGTGAAAGAAAGATATAGGTTAGTGATGCAGGAGTAGCCTCCACAAATCTTCCTCTGGCAACAGAATCAGCACTGACCAAGGTAAGTCATAATTACATTATCTGTTAGTCCTACTGGACTGTCAGCATGCTGTATTCAATGTGCAGGTGCAGGGATATTATCTTTTAAGAAATTTGTGTGGATATTATTATCATATAGGAAATTCGTGTCATAGTCAGAATACGAAAGACTGAGAAAATAGCCTTGATTTGATAAGACCTCGCTTCAATCTCATTTTTGGTGTAGATCATTTGTTGTGAGTTTCCAGCTGGACTTGGTACGAAGTACAGTTTGCAGCCCAAGAGATCACATCACAGTCTTCCCTATAGTTAACACAGATGAACTATTAGCGTGTTGTTTCTTAATGTATCAGTAGTTAAGTATAACACTTTAAACTCTTGCATATAAAAAAACATGTTACGGTATTTCAGTATTAATGTGGTAACACTTCACAATAAGGGTACATTAAATTAAAATCCCAATTGTGTCAGTTATTGATGTTGAGTGATTCAAAGTTAAGATGCACAAAATGTAAGCAATTAGAAAGACAACAGATAAGGCTAACTGTTTTTTATGCAAATAAAATTGAACTTAATAGTTTTTGTTCCTTTTTCAGCTAGAAAGCCTTGTCTAACGACCAGCCTAAATACCCCCCAAATATGCAACAATTATATTACTCATAGTTACATTTTAATTGGCGTCTTTCCAAAGTCCAATGAAGAAAATGATAGAGAAGAACCAACATTAGCCTATATAATAAGCAGAATACAAGACACAGTTGTGATATTATTACCTAAATATGTGTAGGAGGTGTGAAAATCATACATATGTAGCCTAGTGAATTTAGAATTTAAATCTACATTTTGGGGGTTTCGAACGGAGCAGAAGACATATGTAAATGATATGCTCTAACAGACAATAAAGTTGTTTTCTATTCTAATAAGTGGGGTGTGGCTGTTGCTGTCTCTCAAGTTGTTGGCTTGGGGGTGTAACCTTAACTCTGTCTTGTTTATGCCACATTGTTTCCCTCCCTTTGTCCTTCAGTACAACTATAACCCAGTGAAATTCCTGCTGAGTGCCTTTCTCTCATTGAGATGGACAGCTTGTGAGGTACATTGATTTCTGAGATTAGCTGGTGGTCTATAAAAATGTCTGTTTACTGAAATTTGGTCACACATAAACAAAGCAATTTAAGATCATTACTATAATAATTAGGCCAATGTTCATCCTTGAACAAAAGCATCACTAAAAATAAATGGAGGGAATGTATTAATTATTTTAAGTTTACTGTAACCAATGCATGATTGTCAAGGCCATAGAGAGTAAACATTTCTGAGAAGCATTCACTACGAGAACCAGTTGGTGTGTTTGATTGAAACATAGTTGAGGATGGGAATGTGGATTCTAAGCTTGAGGGCAGGGGGCTACAACAGCAAGCAAATGGTTAAGTTTTAGGTCAGGGGTTAATTGCTGCAACTCAACCTATCTCAAGGAGGAACTGCTCCAAAGTACGTTGTTGAAGCCTCTTCACTGAGGATTGTTGTTGTGTTTTATGTTTGTGTTGTTTTGTATATTATTTAGGGGTTTACCGTGAATCTGTGAAACCTGTTGGTATTCTTATATATTTGTTCCTTGACGTGGTCAAATAACTCAAACATAGACCATGTGTGACTTGATCTAAAATAATGGCACCAATTGGCCTATGGGTGGCGCTGTTACAAGCAGTCTAACTTAAACCTGCATATTTGTCACCCCGTTTGACCTATAAACTTGAAACTTTGTATGTAGGTGAACAAATCTGTCTCAAGGACCCCGTCAGGATAAATTGTCCTACAATGTTTGAAAACCTTTGAAAAACATCTTCTCATAAACCGTAAATCCAAATATCACCAATTTGGTATGGAGGCCCATGGTACATCTCTTAACTTAGTTTGAGAAAATGTAAGGCATTGGTTAAGACATGGCTGATTAATTGATAAATCAGTACATATTTTGTGTCCATTTAAATCCTTTGTAAATCAACTCCACAATGGCCTATCAACTTGAAACATTTTAGGGTAATCAAAGACATGAATTACCATGATGATCCATGTTACATTTGGCATTGATGTCTTTAAAAAAGAGGAAACTATTCACATTTCACTTTTTTGACTGTGTAACGCTAATGCATAAAATAATCATAAATCTTCTTCTCATCGACTAAAAGTCAGAGTCACTACAAATGTGTTCTTTGGACTCATCACAATAGTCCCTAAAGAGTTTGAGGAAAGAACATTGATGCATTCAAATACGTCCACACTACACCAGTAGATGCGTATTAGCACGTACGCTAATATGCTAAAATATGCCAAATTTCTTCTCATGAACCATAGGACCAATTGACAGTAAATGTGGAATGTAGGTCCATGGTACTTGTCTTAAATTAGTTTCAGTGGATATATACTCACTGGAAACTTTAGATGGCTGCACCAGACCAGTTGGTGGCACTACAGATGTCATAGATACTAGAGCAATAATTATTGATCAAGTAGACTATGTCTCAAGTAAATTATGCAGACAAACAATGTGAAATATTATGAAAATAAAGATGACAATTTTTCACCAATCTTAACATGAACTATTAGTTAAATTGACCCCAGAATTGGTATAAAATCAATACATTAAGTAATGAAGTTACTTGGCTTACATTTTTTTTTAAACGATTAACCTGAATTAGAGCCAGACTAGTTACCATAATTTTCTCACATTGCCATTGATAGTTTTTTCTATTGTCTCTTTTTGGTCCATTTAGATGGTTAATGTAGATTGTATACAAAAAAATGTTTTTAAAAAATTCATGTTTTACTGTGACTTGTGGACCTTAAGGTTAAAAACCAAACCAAATTAAGAAAACTTAACAAAAAAACTAAAAAATGTAATTAAATAAAAAATCACTTTTGCCGGTCCTACGCCTGGATAAAGGATGAGGGTTGGAATTATGACATAAAAAAAACAATAATCGGCATTTGTAGTTCTAAACATATTTAGGGTGTTTTTTACTCACTTTTTGTCTCCCCCACGATGTTATTCCTCTCTCCTACAGCATCCATCACAATTACATGCACTTTGCCAATTATGCAAAGTGGGTGATGATGTCATTTAGTGACTTCTAGCGACTTTTAGGACAGCCAATAGCTACTTTGCTTACTGAGGAGTTGGCAACACTGCAACCACGAGACACTTGTGTTCAGTCTGCATGGTCAATGCAGCATTTGCACCAATGTTGATCACAACAATGCTGTTTTCACTTTGCTTCTTAATATAAATCCACAAGCGTTCTATAATGGAAGTGGTGTTGAAGGGCCAGTAGGAGGCACTCTTTCCTCTGGTCTAAAAAGAAATGTCCCAATGCCCCATGGCAGTGATTGGGGACACTGCCCTGTGTAGTGTGCCGTCTTTCGGATGGGACATTAAACGGGTGTCTTGACTCTCTGAGGTCATTAAAGATCCCATGGCACTTATCGTAAGAGTAGGGGTGTTAACCCCGGTGTCCTGGCTAAATTCCCAATCTGGCCCTCGAACCATCACGGTCACCTAATCCTCAGTTTACAATTGGCTCATTCATCCCCCTCCTCTCCCCTGTAACTATTCCCCAGGTCGTTGCTGCAAATGAGAACGTGGTAAAATAACAGATAAATAAAATAAATAATGACACTTATTTTCAATGACAGCGTAGGAACAGTGGGTTAAATGCCTGTTCGGGGGCAGAACGACAGATTTTGTACCTTGTCAGCTCGGGGATTTGAACTTGCAACCATTTCAGTTACTAGTCCAATGCTCTAACCACTAGGCTACCCTGCCGCCACAATGACCTAAAAATAATCCATTTCTTATTAAACCACACAAATCCTTACTTTTGTGCCAACAAAATATGATATTGCTCATGGTTGTGGGTAGGTGTTTCATTCTCTGTCTATATAGGTATTTTCTGAACAATATATCTGTTCATTTAGGGGACCCAATTTGGCTCAGAAGCACCCCCAGATGAAAAAGTGAGAGATATTTGTCTATTGTCATGATTCTCTGTGAGGTAAGTTATCAGTATATTCAATGAAAACCCGTGTTAATTTTGTTAAATAATAGTGGATTCCATACCTGTTCATAATAGAATCAAGCAATACACAGAGGGGCTGTTTAACTTGACTTTATTCTTTATTCTGCTCATGTTACATGGAGAATAGAGAAACAACTAAAGCACTACAGTCAGGAGATTTTCAGAAAGGTCCATCCGAGAGCTTCACTCTTCATCATGTCCTTTCTGTAACACAAGATGGATGAAGGTTAAAATGTAATAAACTATTGTAAACACAAAAAAACAATATTTCAATTTATTGTTATATGAATGATAGTATGGTTATTGGACATAAAATGCTTGGGACTGTCATCATACTTGAGATGAGTTTGCAAATTATAACCAATATTATTATTTTAATTAAAAGAACTGACCTGGGAGCCAGCATCACAACTATTGGACTCACTCCTCATCCTTTCCTTTCTGTGTCAGGGAAGATAGATGGATTGATTGATTATTAGAACATTTTACTGTGTACTGAAAAACATTTTATATTGCCGTATACCGTGTCTTCCTGTTGAAATTTTACAATAAGGAACTTCAACAGGTATGTATAGTTACTTGGTAACAATGTAATAGATTATGCATCTATTACTTATTTTCTTCAGGAATCAATGAGTTAATATCGAGAATTGAAATGACCATTAAACAGAGTCCCAGTTCCCAGAAAGTTGAGGCTTTTGAAACAGAAACTTCACTGACCTTGGAACCGGCATCACGACTCTTGGCTCTCATCTTGTTGACCTGAGACTCAGCAATATCAGCCCTCTCTTCTGCCTCATCCAGTTCATGCTGAATCTTACGGAACTTGCCCAAATTGGAATTGGCTTGTTCCTCCTGTGATTTAAAAAAAATATTATTTAAAGGTTTCTAGCAAACAAAACAATTTGAGAATTAAATATGCAACATATGGATGATAGAAGGTTACTTACAGCCTCCTCTGAAGTTCTCTTGTAGGATTTGACCTTCAGCTGCAGTTTGTCCACCAGGTCCTGCAGGCGGCTCAAATTCTTACGGTCTTCCTCAGTCTGCACCCAAAAAGAAGGGAAGAAATATACTGTCATATACTGTATATATCTTACATTTGATTCTGAGCATGTTAATGTTAATTGTTAACTGTGCACTGTTAGATTAAAACAATGTACCTGGTAGGTGAGCTCTTTGATGCGTCTCTCATATTTACGGACTCCTTTCACAGAATCACTGCTCCTCCTTTGCTCCAGTTCCACTTCAGTCTCTAGCTCTCTCACCTTGAAAGATATGATCGATGTTAACACACCATGTACATTTATTTTGTTAGTTATCACTACTTTCAATATTGAAGCTACAAATATGACTAGAAATATGAAATGTGACATTGAATTAATAGAAGAGAATGTAGCTTAGACACTCACTCTGGCCTCCAATTTCTGGATCTGCTTCTTGCCACCCTTCATGGCGATTTGTTCAGCTTCATCCAGGCGGTGCTGCAGGTCCTTGATGGTCTGCTCCATGTTCTTTTTCATGCGCTCCAGGTGAGCACTGGTGTCCTGCTCCTTCTTCAGCTCTTCTGCCATCATGGCAGCATCAGTAATGGCCTTCTTGGCCTTTTCCTCAGCATTTCTACACTCCTGCACAGCCTCCTCCACTTCATTCTGAAGCTGGGATGTGTCGCCCTCTAGCTTCTTCTTCTGGCTCAGTAAGCTGGTGTTCTACACATACAGTATATATGACAAATTATTTGTATATTACCTCTACATACCTCAAGTAGCAGATATTTAAGGAGAACCCTAATTGTTCTATATTACTGTCTTACCTGTGAGTGCAACAGCTGAACTCTCTCACTAACATCCAGCAGTTCCTGCTCAGCCAGTTTGCGGCCTCTCTCAGTCTGCTCCACCAGGGCTCTCAGCTCATCCAGTTCAGCCTGAATCAGGTTGTTACGTCTCTCCACAATGGCAATGTTCTCCTTCAGGTCATCATTGCTACGAAGAGCATCATCCAGCTGCATTTGAGAATCCTTTAGAGAGAATAGATTTGACTATGTTTATTTTCTTGTTTCACAGTGTGGTTTGGCTTTATCCAAAGGCACAAGCAATGTTTTTAATTCAGTGGTGTGGAAGTAATACCTTCAGATGGGAATGGAGACCCTTAAGTTGCTTCTGGGCCTCGGATGCCTGCCTGTTTGCCTGGCTGAGCTGGATCTCCATCTCATTGAGATCTCCCTCCATCTTCTTCTTCAGCCTGAGAGCTTCATTCCTGCTGCGAGTCTCTGACTCCAGGGAGCTTTGCAGGGTATCCACAACTCTCTGCTGGTTCCTCTTATTCATCTCCATTTCCTCATCCTTCTCCACCAGCTTCCGTTCAATGTCAGATTTCACCTGATTGAACTCCAGCTGAGCTCTCATGATCTTGCCTTCCTCATGCTCTAGGGAGGCCTATGAGAACACAGCCACCCATAGTTTGTAAAATCTTAAAATAAAATGTTATCTGGACAATAAACTATCTGTAAATGTTTTCTATTCTCACCTCAGCTTCCTCTAGAGCAGACTGTATCTCAGCCTTCTCCTGCTCCAGCTGTTTACGGATCTTCTCCAGTTCATGGATGCTCTTTCCTCCTTCACCAAGCTGCTCCGTCAGGTCAGAAATTTCCTCTGTGGAAAAATATTATTGTACATCGGAATAATTTTGTGATAACTATTGTTGATTATGGGTGAGGCAAATGGGGGGAAAATCCCAATGTTTAATCCGTTAAAACATTTTTTTTTAAATGCATAAAATTCCATGTGAATTCACACTGCAGCTGTGCTGCTGCCAGCAACGGTTTGGGTCTCACGGTGCGTCCCTTTCAGATGGCATAGCACCTGTACTACCATTACTGTACCTCAATTCTACTCTGCAAAGTTTGCATTTCACCACCATCTCATTTCATTTGTCAAAGTATTGCCATATAGTACTTCACTGCTGTCTCTTGCCTTTGCCATCTTTCCAACTGTTAATGACGATGATTTAGTGGTGGAGAGTCGACTCCAAAATAATCGATTCCTCAACTCTTTGCACGTCATGTCCACGTGTCGACTCCCATTTGTGAGTGTCAAGATTAGATTCCGCGACTCCTCAACTCCTAAAATTCAGTATTTTTGGAATGGAATGGAGGAGATTAGTTGCCGTACTATCGAGAACACTCACATTTTCTATAGCGAGCTAGAGAGGGACGGAGAAGGAGGGGAGGGGCACAGTATAGGCAGGTCGGCCACCATGCAGACAGTCAGAACTGTGCACTTGGCCTATCTATTGGGTAATCAAAAGCCTTATCTCCAAATGGAAGCTGTATCTCGCAATTTCTTGGCTTGCAATAGGCTAGGACATTCTACACGCAACAGACCGGGAAGACTGAACACATATTTGTATCATTAGCAAAGAGCAACAGCAAGCGAGCCAGAGCGAGAGAGAGGACATGGCCATTGTCATATGTCTTGGTAATCTGTACATTTACCAAAGTAGCCTAAAATTTGACTCTTCCCCCTCTGGTTTTATTTAAATTACACAACAAAACCCAGGTCTTTATAGCCTATCGTCTAGTTTGGCAAAGAATATGTTTTGTTATAACTGCACTGTGATTTTAATTTTGTGGGGGAAAAACACACAAAAAAATGTTTTTTGTTAGTGGATTTATTCTTAACTTCAACGATCCCAATTCCGTTTTAACGTTTAAACATTCACACGCATAATCTCTATTACATATCGATCTTTCATTGACTAAATTATATAGGCTAATAATGCTCATGGTCTGACCTTGGAGGTTCTTGTTCTCCCTCTTCATGGTCTCCAGATGATCCAGAGACTCCTCATAAGAGTTCTTGAGTTTGAAGAGCTCAGTGCTGAGAGATCTGGCCTCTTTCTGGGAGCTCTCCAGCTCAGTCTGAGACTCCTCAAACTTCTGCTTCCAGTCAGCCAGGATCTGGAAATCATACAGGTATTTTAGGTAGTTTGAATACAGTATATAATTAAGATACAATGTACTTTATTGTCCATTAACTTACAGAGAACTCACAACCCAACCCTTCAAGACACACACGGGCTGGAAGCAATGTTTCAGTCGCACTACAGCTGGAGCAATTATAGGGGGTTAAGTGCCTTGCTCAATTGGACAACAACAAGCGATGGTAGTGTGTAAGATGATGCCAGAAACATTCTGGTTGCTAGCTCACTCAACATCAACCTTCTTGCTGGCCCACTTCTCGAACCACTAGGCTACCTGCCGCCCCTCGTACTGTATTGAAGCCTCCTATGGTTTGCGTATCCAAAATGTTTTCTTTTTTTTACCTTGTCAAAGTTCCTTTGCTTCTTGTCCAGAGAGGCAGCAGCTGCATTAGATCTCTCCACATCCACCATGAGATCTTCAATCTCATTCTGGAGTCTGTGTTTAGTCTTCTCTAGGGATGAACATTTAGCATTTACAGCTTCCACAGCTTCCTCTGCATCCTGCAAACGCTGAGCCAGCTTTTTCCTAGATTGACATAGATGAGAAACACATTTCTGAACATCTGACTTTTTTCTTCCTGATATATAGTGATTGTTTAACAGGTATTCAACTTATTATTCATTCGTCATGTACTTTTGTGTATCGCTCTTTCAGCCAAGGTTCAATAGCCTGAAAAGTAAGAGAAAGTAATAAAACATCCTTACTTTGCGTCCTCAAGCTCCTCAGTCTTCTGGATGGCATCAGTTTCATACTTGGTTCTCCACTGAGCCACCTCAGCATTAGCCTTGGACATGCCACGCTGCAGCTCAGACTTGGCCTCCTGCTCCTCCTCATACTGCTCCCTCAACAGATCGGAGTCATGGCGAGCAGACTGCACTGCATGGGCAAGTGCGTTCTTGGCCTGGTAAGGAAATTTAAAAAAGGATAATTATGTAATTATGCTGGAGGATAGATAGTAGTTGGATAAAGGACACTGCATTTGTTGTATCAATACCTTGACTTCCTCCTCAAGTTGTCTCTTGAGGTCTTCAATCTGCTGAACATTGGACTGCTTACCTCTGGTCAGTTGAGAGACCAGAGAGTCCTTCTCCTCCAACTGTCTGGCATATTCACCTGTTTTCATTCAATTCAAATTATTTTCAATGATATTACATACTGTGGTTATTCATTTCGGCTGATCAGGTTTTTTGTTAATATACTGTATGTACCATTCTCAGTTTGAAGCTTTGCTTTCTGCATAGTGAAATCATTGATGGATCGCTGTCCTTCCTCAGCTTTTGTCCTGTATTCACTCATCTGGTCCTCTAGAGTGCGGCACATTTTCTCCAGGTTTGTCTAAAAACAGAGTTTAAAAAAATACAGAACAGCATCACTAAATTTCTTCTTTAAAATGTCGAGAAAAAACATACATTTTATAGATTGCTCAATAATACCACATACTTTGGACTTGACAATCTGCTCCATGTTGGAGACCACATCATCCAGCTCCAGCCTGAGCTCACTCTTCTCTTTCTCCAGCTTCTGCTTCACTCTCTGAAGGTTGTCAATCTGCTCTCCCAGGTCAGCTACACTGTCAGCATTTTTCTTCCTCAGAGTGGCAGCTGTAGCCTCATGCTGCAGGGTAGCCTCTTCAAGGTCTCTGCGCACCTTCTGGAACTCAGCCTCCCTCTTCTTGTTCATCTCAATCTGGGCAGCAGTGGCTCCACCAGCCTCCTCCAGCCTCTCACTGATCTCTTCTAGCTCTCTGGACAAGTCTGCCCTCTGTTTCTCCACCTTGGCACGGGCAGCTCTTTCAGCCTCCAGCTCTTCCTCCAGCTCCTCAATGCGGGCCTTAAATGGTAGGAATTCAAATATTCTGGTATGATCAGAACATAAACAATTGTAACAGAAGGATTCCCTTTTCAACGATGCTATTGAAATACCTGCAGCTCCTTCAGTTTCTTCTGAAGCTGGGCACTCATGGCCTGCTCATCCTCAATCTTGCTGTTGAGTTGGCTCATCTCAAAGTCCTTCCTGATAAGTAAATTAGACATTTTAGCACTTTCTGTAAAATAACTATTCATGAGATGTTATGGGTTGTGATCTTACTTCTTCATTCTCTCCTCCAGCTGCTGCTTGTCATTCTCCAGGTCCATTAGGCTCTCCTGGGTCAACTTTAAATCTCCCTCCAGCTTTCTCTTGGCTCTCTCAAGGTCCATTCTCACCTTCTTCTCTTGCTCCAGAGACCCTTCAAGCTGATAAAGGATATATTAAACAATATTCATAGTAAGCAATTTACTGTTGCATATTTTTAGGATATTACTAATTTTGTTGTACTTTTTATGAATTACTATTTGATACCCACATCATCAACTTGCTGTTCCAGTTTGGCTTTGGCCTTGGTCAGCGTGTTGACTTTGTCCTCCTCACTCTGCAGGTCATCCAGCGTTTGCTGATGAGCCTCTTGCAGAGCCTTCTTCTCCTTGGTCAGCTTGGCAATGATTTCATCCAGAGCTGCCATTTCCTCAGTCAGGTTTTTAACCTTTGGAAAAGGAACAGTGTCATTACACTTAACTCCAAACCAATTAATTTGAGTTTGGCTCGAACTAAGGGGGCATGTGTGGTCCGGAGTCGGGAGCTGAAACCGCTACACCAGACTCCGGCACATGAAGTTTTAACAACACAAGAATAAAGATAAGCGTGTACCTTGTTCTCTGTGGCATGCTTTTCCTTCTCCACTTTAGCCAGAGTGAGCTCCAGATCATCAATGTCCTTCTTGAGTTCTGAGCACTCATCCTCCAGCTTCCTCTTCTTAGCAGTTAGCTCTGAATTCATCTCCTCCTCATCTTCCAGTCTTTCTGTCAGCTCTTTGGCTTTGGCCTCAAGCTGGATTTTGCTCTTGATCAGACCCTCACATCTCTCTTCAGCATCACCAATAGTGTCTTCTGACTGTCAATGTGTCAATATGTTGTGAGTATATCAAATTCTCCAAAGCTCAAAAGTTTGGTGACAAAATATTTGAACACTACAAATGATCAACAAATGCTCATTGTGCGTATCTATTTATCAAATCATGTCTCTTCTCTCTCTCTTTTTCAATTTCTCTAGAGCTAATAGCTAACTAGGAAATACCATTTTGACAAAGGATGTGAATGCAGCAACTGCAATGCAGTTAATGTTACTCACAGTTTGGACAGCGAGCTGCAGGTCATTCCTCTCTTGGAGAAGGGACACCATCTTTTCTTCCAGCTCCTTTCTACGAGCTTCAGATTTAGCATAAGCCTCTTTAAGCTTCAGGAATTCTTCCTTCATGTTGGCCATCTCCTTCTCAGTCTCTGCTGACTTCAGCAGAGGTTTGATCTTGAAGAACATCTTCATCCAGGGCCAATTCTTGACACCCATGAAGGCACGAATGTTCCATTGGATCACAAGCAAGGCATCCCTGTAAAATTAGGTAAATTGGCGTGTTATAAAACCTTTTCCACCTTCAGTATATTGTCTGCAGAAGTTTTGTTTATTCTAATTCCAACCTGCGGTCAACCATTTTCTGGAACTCAATTCTAGCAAGTAGACCACGTGATCTGGACTGGAAGCCAGTGATGATAAGAGCGAGACGATCGTCTCTCATCTCCTCAAGTAGACCCAGGAGACCAGCCTTGAAGAACACCTAAAGATACACAAAGGCCGTAATGTGATGCTTGGATCGTCTCATATTTGGTAGGATTGTATTTTTCTGCCAGTTGACCATAAATAACTTAAATGAGGTAGCCCCCAGATTTACAAGACTTGGTAGTCATGTTTAGATTGCTGATTTCTTGTCTCTGTACAAAAATGTCACAAATTGAACACAAGTTGGCCCTCTTATGTGCAATTGATTTTACAACTTTAGTCCCAGCATGTTGACCGAGAATTACACATTTTGGCAAGATCTTTAAAAATAAATACATAAAGTCTAACTGTGTTAATTTCTGTTAACAATTACTATGACAAAAAATATTGTCAATTACCTATTTTCCCTGAAGAAAACTAACGACGAGATGAGGAGATGCCATGAAAAAATTATCCAACTGTAACAAATTTGTATTTATTTTAGTTGATAAAAATGTGATGAGACTTGAATTTCATGTGAGACTAATGAGCATTCAATTTGACATGAAGCTCCTTTTCATCTGTTTTGTCCAATCATAAACATTCATGCCTTTGCAGAAGATTTAAAGCTGCAATGTGTAACTTTTTTGGCATCCTGACCAAATTCACATAGAAATGTTAGTTATAGATCTGTCATTCTCATTGAAGCAAGTCTAAGAAGCAGTAGATCTGTTCTATGTGACCTATTCATATGCTTCCCATTCTTAAGTTTTGCTTTTTACTTTCGGTTTTGTACACCAGCTTCAAACAGCTGAAAATACAATATGTTTGCTTATGGAAAATACATTTCAGTGTTTTAGATAGTACAATGATTCTCTACACTATACGTGCTTGTATTGTGACATAAATTGGAATTAGGCGAACTAATTTTAGCAACCAAGAAATGGCAGAGCGATTTCTGCATATTGCACTTTTTAATGCAATCCTCTCATTGGCAGAATTAACGTCTTTCAGTAGCCTTGGCTTTGTAGCCTTGGCTATATGGTAAATCATGGCTGGCATTGGTTACAATCTGCCACAATATCATTATGCCAGCAATATGAGGGAATGGTAGACCTAGTGGGACAAGGTTATCTTAATATCCACATGATGGAAGGTCAATGTTCATTATTTAATGGAAAAATAATACACAGAATAATATGTGATTAAATGACTGGGGCTAAGACTAAAATTGTCCCGATTTTTAGTTGACTGATAACTAAAACTAAGAAGGGTGAAATTATTAAATGGGACTAAGACTAAAAGGTATTTTAGTCATAAAATCTAAGACTAAAACTAAATCCAAAATAGCTGACAAAATTAACACTGAAGTCTATTTCAAAAATCATGGCCACTATGCTTTCAATTGCTTACTGTAGATCTGGATCTACTAGCTTGTGGCACTATACCAAGTATAAATGTGTATTTCTTGACATGACCCATTTGCATGATATAAGCATGATCAATGGTATGATGGCCAGGTGGTGGTGTATTGTTAATATACTAATCGGAACCGATAATTGCTGCTGTTTTTCCATCCTTTTCCAACAGGTCTTATTTCTTTTCATCTATTTAAATAACTTACCTTAGTGTGTCCTAATCTGTACTGGGTGTGGTCAATGTCCAGAGAGCCCAGGAGTTTTTCAGCTGCCTTCATGTTGTCAATGAACTGACCCTCAGGGATAGCATTTGGATTGAGGATGCGGTATCTGAATTTAAATCAGAAAGAAATGATCTTATATAATGGAAGACCTGAAGAGGTAAACGGTTTATTTTATTTTGAAAATGAAACGCATCATTCTTTTTTACCTTTGTTTGAAGTCGGCATACAGGATTCTGTTGGGGAAGCCCTTTCTGCAGATCCTGATGCCTTCCAGCACACCGTTACAGCGCAGCTGGTGCATGACCAGAGGATTCTCCATGGCCCCAGGAGTCTTGGTCTCGTTGGGGATGATGCAACGCACAAAGTGGGGGTGAGTAGACCTCAAGTTGGTCATGAGTTTACCCAAGTTCTCCTGTCAGTATGACAAATGTAGAATTTTCCATCATTGAATGAGCCTCCAAGTAACTCACAAGTCACAGTGGCATTTAATGCTAACATGCTAATCCACAACATACTGGCATCTCAAATGTTGTGCAAATGTAATACATCTGTTAATAATCTTCCATGTGAAAACATCAAAAACATATTGATTTAAGCTCAGATTTACCCTGTGCAATGCAGACACAGTCTGGAAGGAAGAGCCTTTCTTCTTTTTTCCTCCAGCCGCTTTTTCTTCAGGTGCTGTATGACAATGAAATAATTATTTAAATATACTTGTATTACTACTATCATATACTGTGGATTGTTATTTATTTGAGTGTGTTGTAGTCTTTGCAGATATAAACACATAGTACCTCCTTCTGCACCAGCATAGTTTGCAAAGAGGTTGGCCAGGAACTTAAGACTTGACTTCTGGAACAGTCCAACCACAGTCTCATTCAGGGGGTCCTTGTTCTTCACCAGCCAGTTACCAATGTTGTAGTCAACAATGCCAGCATAGTGAACCAAGGAGAAATGGGCCTCTGGTCTACCCTTAATAATCCTAGGCTTCTGGAAACATGCATTTTTGCCCAGATGGTTTTCATACAGCTTTGCTTTGAATGTAGAATCACTGGCCTTGGGGAACATGCACTCCTCTTCAAGGATGGACATGATACCCATGGGCTAGTGGAAGGAATGAATACAAATGAATTAATGCTAACGGAAAAGCATAGTGATTAAATATCAGCACATTTAAAAAGATTGCCTTTAAAATATCAAATATTACTAAGGTCATATCAACTACTGCAAAACTGAAGACACCAACCCTTTCAATGAGGTCAATGCAGGCAGCCAAGTCCATGCCAAAGTCAATGAACTCCCAGACGATGCCCTCTTTCTTATACTCTTCCTGCTCCAGCACAAACATGTGGTGGTTGAAGAACTGCTGCAGCTTCTCATTAGTGAAGTTGATGCACAGCTGCTCAAAGGTGTTGAACTGAAATAGAAGTTCACAGTTACTTTATTTTGTCAGCTGTAATGTTCTAGATTCCATTTTTATCAAATGTACATCAAACACTCACATCAAAGATCTCAAAGCCAGCAATGTCCAGCACACCAATGTAGTGCTGGCGAGCGTTCTTAGTGTCCAGAGTAAGGTTGATTCTTATCACCATCCAGAGGAACATGTTCTCGTAAATTTTCTTTGCCAGTGCACCAACAGCGTAGTACACCTACAAAATATTAAGAATATAAATTACCTCAACATAGCCTCAACATAAACACTAAGGGACAGTTTCCCTGACACAGATTAGGCCTAGTCCTGGACTAGAAAGCATGTTCAATGGGGAATTACAGGTATGAACATAGACAAGTTTTATGCTGAATATTATTTTTTAAATGTTGAAGACTCACCTGGTTGACATTCTGACCTTTTGTGACCCACTCATTTCCAACTTTGACCCTTGGGTTACACAGCCCCTTGACCAGGTCAGCAGAGTTCAGACACATCAGATATGCAGCTTTGTCAATATCTGGAAAGGCAAAGTTTTATGATTGGAAGAGGCAATCAAACTGATTTTAGATTTTCACTACTGCATAATGAAGTGAGAGGTTTTAAATCCTCAGCACTCACCCTCAGTGCCATCTGCCTCTGCTTGCTCCTCCCGCTGCTTATTCTTGAACTTCATGTTGCCGTAGTGCATGATGGCACCAGTCAGCTTATAAATGCCATTAATCTCTTCTTGGGCAAATCCAAGCACATTAAAGGCATCCTAGTTCCGAAATAAAAGGCCATTGTTTTGTATTGGAGAAGGAGTTGGATACAAGTGAAATGTTATTGCATATACAGTATATAGATATATTACTCACATCAGTAGCCATTAGCTCATCTGCATCATTAATGGAAGTTACAGCAATCTCTCCTTGGGAGATGAAGGCATAGTCATAGGGATTGCTTGTGATGAGTAGCATTTCTGAAAATAATTGAACAGCTCAGTTTATGTGTGTTCATGCTGTGGTATAGGACATATCATAATATACTCAGTATTAGGGTTGAGGTCCATTAGAAAAATTGCTTTCTGCAAAAAGAAAACTGTAATATTATAAATAGACAGGATAATTTAAAATAAACTGTTGGAGATTGTAATGTGTTATGTTGTCTGCTTAAATTACATTTTAATAATTGCAACTTTTTTATATACAAAGAAAATGTTACAACATAAATCATACGACATTGTGTTTTACGGTAGGGAATGGGAGTAGCACAAGGCCTGGGAATGGGAGTAGCACAAGGCCTGGGAATGGGAGTAGCACAAGGCCTGGGAATGGGAGTAGCACATGGCCTGGGAATGGGAGTAGCACAAGGCCTGGGAATGGGAGTAGCACAAGGCCTGGGAATGGGAGTAGCACAAGGCCTGGGAATGGGAGTAGCACAAGGCCTGGGAATGGGAGTAGCACAAGGCCTGGGAATGGGAGTAGCACAAGGCCTGGGAATGGGAGTAGCACAAGGCCTGGGAATGGAGTAGCACAAGGCCTGGGAATGGGAGTAGCACAAGGCCTAGGCCTGGGCCTGCACCATAATATTTTCATTTGATTTCATCAGAAATTTTCAGTTGAATCCAGAATTGACCTCAACCCTACTCAGTTTGATGATTCAAAACTCACCCAGCAGTTCTGGTTTCTTTTGGGACAGGATCTGGTAGAAGATGTGATAGTCTCTCTCAGCCTTGAGTTGGAAAGTGACACGTGACTTCTCCAGAAGATCTGATCAGTATGGAAAAGTTATTTTGGTATTAATGTGTTTCCTGTCAAATAGATCTGTTCATTCCTGAGCAAATTGAGTGTTGTACTCACAAGTCTCAATGTCAGCAGAAGAAAGCTTCCCAGTGACTCCAAAATGAATTCGGATGAATTTACCCTGTAAATTATGGTCAAAGCAGAAATTACAGAGCACAACAGATCTGGGTTCAAGTAGTATTTGTTTTCTTTTTGAATACCTTAGGTGCACTTGAGGTTGCATGGTGTAATGCAGGAATGGGCAACTTTGATAGGGATGGAGGCCAGTCACTCTCACTCTCACTCAAATATCATATTAAAAACATTTCTCTCCACTCTAACACAACGTGCCATTGGAACACAGGAGTGATGGTTGCTGATAATGGGCTTCTGTACGCCTATGTAGATATTCCATAAATAAAAAATCTGCCATTTCCAGCTACAATAGTCATTTACAACATTAACAATGTCTATACTGTATTTCTGATTAATTTGATGTTGTTTTAATGGACAAAAAAATGAGCTTTTCTTTCAAAAACAAGGACATTTCTAAGTGACCCCAAACTTTTGAACGGTAGTGTATATATTAAATTACATATATTTTTGTAGTGGTGGTCCATATAGGGGAAACACTGAACATGTATAATAAGATTTGAATAATATTTCACAAACAAAGACCAAACTTACGAATCGGGAGGAGTTGTCATTCCTGATGGTCTTGGCATTACCAAAAGCCTCCAGGGCAGGATTGGCCTGGATGATTTGATCCTCCAGGGTCCCCTACAACTCACCAACAATACAGTATTAAAATGATACAATAAAAAACAATACTCTATGAATAAAATTGGGTTTTGTCAACATATACCCATCAAGCCATGAAGAATATTTCATTTGCATTCAATTTGACCTTTTTTTCTTCCGCGGCACTTTTCTTTCCGCCAACAGCAGCAATGCTGGCGAAATACTGGATGACTCTCTTGGTGTTAACAGTCTTTCCAGCACCGGATTCTCCACTGGGATTTAAAAATACAAATGTTGATGTCTCAGAATTTCTCTTAATTTCTAATAGTCTCAAATGGATATAGCCTTTGGTTGATGTACTTACGTGATAAGGACAGACTGATTTTCCCTGTCTGTTGAAAGAGAATTATCAGTAAATGTGACATTATCCAAATATCATTTGATTTATATATTTGAAAAGGAAAAGTTATATTTTACCTGACAACATGTACTGGTAAGCATTATCAGATATGGAGAAGATGTGAGGAGGAGCTTCTGTCCTCTTCTTGCCTCTGTATGCATTGACAACAGACTGATCGTACACTGGCAGCCATTTGTATGGGTTGACAGTGACACAGAACAGCCCTGAGTAGGTCTGTGGAAGACAAGGGGATGCATATTTAGTTTAATTCATTTGAATGAATGATTGATTTAATGGAGATATTAGCAGACAGGTCATTACTTACGTAGATCATCCAGGCTGCATAACGCTCTTTGAGGTTAAACAGCACAGCGGGCTCGTGCAGGAAGGTGAACATCGCCATGTCCTCAATTTTATCAAACTTTGGCGGGTTCTGGGGGTGGACGTCGTCCTCCTTCACAGTAACAGTCTGAAAGATAGGCAAATGAAATAGTTCTGTGTCATTTTCAAGGTGCAGAGCTATTCACTTTGAGACAGACCCTAACTTGATATTACACACAACATAGAATTTACAGAAATCATCCATTTACATGTAATGCCTGATTTACATGAAAGTCAAAGATTTAAAGGATTCTGCTTTAGTATCTCTTGTAAGATTTTTTATACTAAACAGTGCAGTGCATAACTCAATTCAGTTTATAAATAATTGTTCATCAGTCATAGAGTTCTTAGTAGAAACATGTATTATTTTATGATTTTCCAGGTATCCATTTTCCAGGTCACATTTTTTCAGAAATGCTTTTCAACAGAATATTTACCTTTCCAAACTCCGTTTCAGCGGTGACTTTAGCCCCATCTCTGCTGGTGATTGTGGCCTTGACGTATTCTACCTCAGGGTCAGGCACATAGCACTCTCTCTTTATGTCAAAGGGTCTAGTCTGGCATTCCATACGCTCCTTGTCTGATTTACGCAGAAAGGAAGCTGCACCGCCAAACTCTGCCATCAATGTGTCCCCCATTCTTAAACCTGTGAAGGCAGGAACAGAGCATTGAATACATATGTATATTTTACACACAGTACCAGGTTTGAGTTGGAATAATACCATGTATTTGTTGTTGTGGATAGTGTGTATGTACTGTATATTCTATTTATTATTATTATTATTATTATTAGGTTCAATTAGCTAAAATTCAGATTTCCATGTGGCTGGTTTCTCACTGTTGCCATGGTGTGTTGTATGCCAGGATTCTCATGACAAACGTTTCTCAAACTTAAGAAACAGCAACCATTTAGATCTTCATACTTTACAGTATTTTTTACAATATCAACCATATTTTGATAGTTTGACATTTTATTCTGTTCATGACAAAGGGAACCGTGCATATTGTGGTAATAACCTAATATCAGTGTAAAGCACTAATATTATATCATATTAAATACATCGTCAAATTTAGGGTCCCAGGGCTGTATTTCACTGTTCTCTGGAACCAGTTTTGGAATTCAGTGTAAATTAGACCTTTGTCCTGATTGTCCCTTCATACATCAACAACAAAACATTTTTATAAATGTTACCCCAAAGACCTAAATGAATTGGAACATTAGATATGAGTGTGACTGTATGTACAAGTAACTGCCAAAATAAAGGAAACACCAACATTTAGTGTCTTTGCTCCCGAGTGGCGCAGCAGTCTAAGGCACTGCATCTCACTGCAGTCCCTGGTTCTAATCCAGGCTGCATCACATCTGGCTGTGATTGGGTGTTCCATAGAGCGGCGCACAATTGGCCCAGCGTCGTCCGGGTTTGGCCAGGGCAGGCCGTCATTGTAAATAAGATTTTGTTCTTAACTGGCTTGCCTGGTTAAATAGATAGATGTTGGGATAGATTCTACAACTGTCTGGAACTCTGTTGGAAGGATATGACAACAATCTTCTATGAGAAATTCAATAATTTGGTATTTTGTTGATGGTGGTGGAAACGATGTCTCAGGCGCCGCTCCAAGCTCTCCCATAAGTGTTCAATTTAGTTGAGATCTGGTGACTGAGACGGCAATTGCATATGGTTTACATCGTTTTCATGCTCATCAAAGCATTCAGAGTCCACTCGTGCCCTTTGAAATGGGGACATTGTCATCCTATGGGGGCATGGCCACGGTAGCCAAAATAATGGCCTGCCCATTATAATTTTACATGACCCTAAGCATGACGAGATGTTAATTACTTAATTAATTCAGGATCCATACCTGTGTGGAAGCACCTGCTTTCAATACACTTTCTATCCCTCATTTACTCAAGTGTTTCCATTATTTTGTCAGGTACTTGTATATACTCTATATGAGTAGTATAATGGTCATGGCAGGCCAATAAAACTTAATTATAAGCCTAAAGAAACACGAGGGTTGATGCAGAACACCAGTAGGCTACCAGATTTAGAGTCATAGATTAATAAGAGTTTATCTGAACAATATGAAGGTCAGTAAACCAAAAGCACATTAAATATTAACCAAAACTTGTGAGGTTCAGAGCAGACAAAAGTGACTAGGTCCACTGTAGCTGAAATCTACAGCTTGTGATAGTGATGACACTGACAACACGTAATTACTATACAGGAAATATGTATTATGCCACATAAACAAGTTTACTGGATTAATGAGTACAGACAACAAAAGATATATTTTTGCATTAATATACACATTTTATGAAACGCAGTTATATACTTCACACAAACCACTAGGAGGCTGGTAGAGCCTTTATTTTAGAAGATTATGATTCTTACCTGTTGTTGGTCACCCCTTGGATACGTTTGGTGGAAAAGATCTCTACTGAGAATGAAATTGACAAATACCAAGACAAATATCAGTCAACTGACCAGCTATGTGTGGTTATGACTATTGTTAGGTCGTATAATGATTATCTTTGCCCTCCTCAGCAGACTGCCTCTATATGCTTACCTTCAGGATGTCCCGGTGCCTTGTGTCTCCCCTGATCTGACTCCCCCTGGTCTCCATCTCTCTTTATAAAGAGTGTTGCTCAGCCCTATATGGAGATGGTTCATGTCATGACATAAATTAGACTGATTATTTCAAAAGGGCTGTATTTGGGGCTAGAGGTGTATACCTCTTTGACCTATCAGGCTCGTTGTAACAGGCTATTCCAGGGAGGGCAGAGGAGGGGAGAAATTGGCTGCATTGAAAGCCCACTTGATCAAAGGGCAGTCTCAGGCACTGCAGTCATCTAAACATTACAAGCATGTATGTTTGACCAATGGGAATTCATCAAATTATGTATTAATGTGCAATGACACGAAGTAAGTTAGCTCCAAAAACAGTTTGTAGTAATATATGTCAACAAAAAAAATCAAGATTTGCACTCCCCCTGTCCTTCCCCCCCGTCCCCCCATTCATTGCTCTTTGTGATGACTTGGGGATTTTAGTCTTGCTACTCCTACAACATTGCGTTGAGTAAACGAGATGACATGAGAAAGTGTTGTTGCAGTGTGTAAATTAATTGCATGATAGAGTTCTTATGATGCAGACAAGTGCAGCTGTCCTTTGTTCACCAAGACAAGGTCACTCTCACATCTATTGTCACCAAGAGTAACAGCTATTGTAAGTATAACACTAGACCTCGACTTGTTGACGTGGCATTGTTTCCTTCCCTTTGTCATTGAGGACAAAAATAACCCTGTGAAATTGTTCTTTGGGTGTACAGTATATGAAGTGCACATAAGTAAATTAATTAAAGCCATACATTGAGTAATACATGTCACTTTCCTCAAGAAACTCATGCTAGAGGGACTCAATGTACGTTAGGAATATTAATGTTTTAAAATTAAATGTTAAGAAAAAACACTTACGTTATAAATGTTAGGATGTCACTTCTACCTTTTTTTGTTCTAATAACCTGTATACGGTGCTGGCTAATCAGGTCAGAAAAGCCTGGGTAGAATACTATATAAGGTGCTGACCCAAGGGGCATCAGGTCTTTGATTTGTAGCAACACACCGTAAAAGGTCAAGATAGCTGTCAATGTGTGAGTGTGAAGCTGTCTACAAGCTGTCTACAAGGTGACAATATAGTGGTTGTCATCGCCAGAGTTCCCCTCCTTAGACATAGAGGAGCACCTTTGACTCCTACAGCTTTCACACCTTGAGCATTCAGCCTCAATGTTTCCTAATTAGCTTCCACATGCTACTTCTCAGTGATACTGTTAGGTGTCCAATTCCCAGCTGTCGAGAAATGAATTCCTGTCACTACAGGAGGAAATGCACACTGATCATGAAAAAACAGTGTGACCTTTTACCCTAAAACTATATCAGTAGATGGCTAAAAACAAATAGTTCTCTCTCTCTCTCTCTCTCTCTCTCTCTCAAATATGGACTTTAAAAGAAGCAACGTTTTGTAAGTCAATACTTTCGCTGGCACGTTATTCTTTCCCTTGAGGATAATGTACAGTGGGGTCCGCTATTATTGACACCCCAAAAGATTCTTATGAATAAAGTAGTCAAAAGGTTTGTATTTGGTCCCATGTTCCTAGCACGCAATGACTACATCAAGCTTGTGACTCTACAAACTTGTTGAAAGCATTCGCAGTTCGTTTTGGTTGTGTTTCAGATTATTATGTGTCCAATAGAAATTAATGGTTAATAATGTATTGTGTCATTTTGGAGTCACTTTTATTATAAATAAGAATAAAATGTGTTTCTAAATATTTGTGTATTAATGGGGAAGCTACCATGATTACCGATAATCCTGAATGAATCGGGAATAATGATGAGTGAAAAGTTACAGAGGGTCAAAGATCATACCCCCAAGACATGCTAACCTCTCATCACTACCAATAACAGGGGAGGTTAGCATGTTTTGGGGGTATGATCTTTGACCTTCTGTAACTTTATCATAATTAATTTAGGATTATTGGTAATCATGGTAGCTTCCACATTAAAAGAAAAGTGTTTAGAAGCAGATTTTATTCTTATTTATAATAAATGTGACTCCAAAATGGATTATCCGTAATCATGGTATAAATTATCAATAATCATGGTAAAATCATTTTAGTATAAAATATATCATTTCCAATTTTTTTTGAGCATACAATACAGCGCAGTATTTGAATTAGACATTTTATACAGTCATTAATGCTCATCTTTATCAAGGGTGTCAATCATTTTGGACCCCACTGTACATCCACCCCATGCATCAGCCAATATATTTCAAGCCTCTAAAATCTGCCATGATCCACAACATATTGACATAGTATTTGTATTCACTTGTATTGTATCACTATTGCCCAATGCTCTAGTATTTCACTTTTTAAAAACCTGTTTTACATTGCACTGTTTGATTTGACCCTCAAATGTTTCACTCCCCTCATTAAGCTCCGTACTTAGTCTCAGTACTTGAACAGTCTATTCTAGGCTCAACCTCTCTTTTTACTCCTCATACTCAGCTGTCCAGTCTGCTTGTGTTATAAGAACTGCCTGTCAGACAGAAGGAATGATGGCTGGACACCTTACCACTGCTCTGCTGTTGAAATGTGTAATCTGACCCTCTTTTGTATTTCAAAGACTGCCCTATAATTAGGATGCCCATGTGTCTGTTGTGACTCAAAGGTCATGGAGAACGCACCTCACTTCTCAGTGTTGTCTTTGTCCTTGCTTTGCCTTTCACACTCTTGACGCTATTAGGCTCGTGTTATTCACACACTGTAGATACGTTAACATAAAACTGTCATTGAAATATGTTAGACTCAATGTAACTAACTGATTGCTGGTTTTATCATTATTTAGAAAGTTGAGCTTAAAGGGGCAGTCTGTAGTTGCTACATCATTTTTGGAGTTATACATTCATTATATGTACCCGTTGATTATACATTCATTATATGTACCCATTGATTCTTGAAGATTATAACTTTGAAATGCATCATAAGCTTAGCTCAACTGTCGTACCCCATCAGAACCCAAAATATAAGCTTGTTTAACTCCAATGTTTGTAAACAAAGTAAATATAAACAACACTGTATCGCCTCAAAACATGGTTAAAACCATCATTTTGATATCATGGATGGTCAGTCCTGGCATCCATAGCTCTATCTATGAATTTGGGAGTAGTTACATTTCTCCAGCTCCATCCCTTTAGATATTTACTGAAACAGGGGCAGGGACAAGCTTTGCTATTGTTTCAACTGCTGATTGCTGCTTTAAAGTGAAGGTTGCAAGAAAGGTTGTTTTTTTTCCACCTGAATTTATGTTTTATCCCAATACAACGGTGCACATCTCTGTACAGCAAAGTAGCTAGCTACGTTTGTTCATTGATGGGCACATTTTTTACTCTGTCATGCTGATATCCGCAGATACGGGACATTAGAATTTTGTCACACTGTGTTAGTTTCGTGGGGAAACAAACATGCAATCTACTTTAATAATTGTTTTATTTGTGGGATAATGGAAAAATGGTTTTGATCTCCCTATGGAGTTACTGGCTGTTGGAAAGCGCTGCACTGTGGCTTATTAACCATTAACAGGATGACACAAGTGTTTTGTTTGGACGCAGGCAGTTACTGTGTGATATTTACCTTATTTGTATGTATCATCAATCTCTCCTCCATGTGACTCACTGAGCAAGCATGACCACACACAAGAGAGATGGTACGAAGTGAACTGTCTTTGGTAGCATTAGATTATACACCATTATAGTGTCTCTTGTTTCATTTACTTCTAATTCGATTTTTTATGTCTTTAATTTCCGTCTTTTGATACAGATGTGTTGGTTAACAAGTTACCTTTTGTGCTTGTGTCACGCTTCAGCAGCAAGCACAATTGCCAGTTTTATTTTCTTATAACGTTGCAAGCTAGTTTAGATTTTTTTTAATAGAATTGACCAGAACGACAGATATTTATTGAATTAGCATCGGGACAAAGGGTAACTTTTAAACCAGTAGATCTGTATGATTCCCTTTCCTTTTTCCTCCATTTGATCTTACATTTCACCTTCTCTTTCAGCTGATTCCCTTTGCTTTTAAGTTCCTTCTTCCCTCAACATCTGCACATCAGCCCCAACTAGGAGGCTCCAACCAAAAAATAATAAAAAATGTGGGCCCAGTGTACACTTGTAGATCACCTTCAATGTAGTCTCAGGATAGTGTTTTCTTTCCACAGGGACCACAGAAGCATCTGAGCAGGATAATATAACAGGTCGTTATTCTGAAAGGTATATTTTACCTCACTTCAAAAATATTAAGAAGGAATACAATCTGATACTTTTAATATAACACTACTACTCACAACCATTTTATGGCCAATTCACTATTCTAGGTCATTCTTGGAGTTGCCTCAACCTCCAGTCAATAACAGATTCTGCACGCAGCTCTTTACTGTGTAGAATTTTGCATTGTATGGACTTCTTGCTTTATTTGACATAGAACAACATTTATTCTCTAGTGTAGCATTGCTAACCAAGTGCACCTCTTGTTCTGAATGTACACTGCCTTCACTATATTATTATTATTATTATTGAGTTCTCTAACTGGTTAGCATTACTCAAATTGATTTCAATAGAATATTGTCATAGAATAATGTTGTCATATGTATTCTAGGCTGTTAACAAGACACTGTTTGAATACAGTGGTCTAAAATGTAAGTACACTTCGGATGATGCAGTTATGGAGGCTAAATTGTAATGACACGAAAAGGGTTACTGTTCAAGACAATGTATAGATACGGTCACACCTTTACCATTGTTGATGGCAAGAATACAAATTTTCCCTCCCTCATATTCATAGTATCATCTTTGTTTTGTATATAAAATTGGTAAATAACCCAATTAAATTTGAGACACACTGTAACTATTACTCACAATGTTATCAAAACTTAAGCAAGGTGTTAAATGTTTGTCTTTTACTATGATACCATTTGACGTATGTTATCTGTATTTTTTTTAATTAAAATCAGTGTTTTTTTTATAAAATTGTTAAATAATAGTGCATTTTATTCTTCCAAAATGTCTAAAAATCCTATTCACTCCAGGACCTTGAAATGCTTCTTACGAAGCCACTCCCTGGCGACGTAGTGTGTTACTGATGGTAGGCTTTGTTACTTTGGTCCCAGCTCTCTGCAGGTCATTCACTAGGTCCCCCCGTGTGGTTCTGGGATTTTTTCTCACCGTTCTTGTGATCATTTTGACCCCACGGGGTGAGATCTTGCATGGAGCCCCAGATCGAGGGAGATTATCAGTGGTCTTGTATGTCTTCCATTTCCTAATAATTGCTCCCACAGTTGATTTCTTCAAACCAAGCTGCTTACCTATTGCAGATTCAGTCTTCCCAGCCTGGTGCAGGTCTACAATTTTGTTTCTGGTGTCCTTTGACAGCTCTTTGGTCTTGGCCATAGTGGAGTTTGGAGTGTGACTGTTTGAGGTTGTGGACAGGTGTCTTTTATACTGATAACAAGTTCAAACAGGTGCCATTAATACAGGTAACGAGTGGAGGACAGAGGAGCCTCTTAAAGAAGTTACAGGTCTGTGAGAGCCAGAAATCTTGCTTGTTTGTAGGTGACCAAATACTTATTTTCCACCATAATTTGCAAATAAATTCATTAAAAATCCTACAATATGATTTTCTGGATTTTTTTTCTCATTTTGTCTGTCATAGTTGAAGTGTATGATGAAAATTACAGGCCTCTCTCATCTTTTTAAGTGGGAGAACTTGCACAATTGGTGGCTGACTAAATACTTTTTGCCCCACTGTATATCAGCTGTATTCTCACAGATGCTTCTATGGTTGTTTTGTGGTAACACATTAGGGTGTTACCACATTATGTATTATTACTTGCTATAAACTTTCTATGTGAGCATTTTTCAATAGGCTCCAAATGACTGATAATAACTGGCTTATTGTAATATAATACTTACTGAGTATAAGCAGTTCATAGTCACTTATGACAGCTCTTATAATGCATTATGATCACGTCATAATGCATTATACTTAAATGTTACCCTATTGGCTAGGATTCTCAATTCTCTTTTTTTTCTGAATAACAAGTTGGTCTCAAGCTAGAGAGACTGCAATCTCCAATGCTCAACACATGTCCTCACACTACTTTCCAACCTGGACTCAGCCTCAACCTTTGGGTTGCTAGACCCTCGTGTAATACGCCCACCCACCTCGACCAACCACACTTCTTTCGTTTTTTTCCCTTAAAGATGTACTATGCAGAAATTGCCCCGCCATTTCCTGTTTGCAAAAATTCTAATAGTTTGCCTATTTTCAGTTTATGTGACAAAACAACCTAGTATAGTGTAGAGAATCATTGTACCATTTAACCGCTGTGAAATATTTGGCAACGTTCCCATTCCGTTTGTCCCAGGGAATTTTTTAAGACTTTCTTTGGACGTTATCATAGTCTCCTGAAGGTCCCCTGAACATTCTTGGGATGTTGTATCATGGTCCCCTAGAGGTTTTGCCAAGTTCCCGGTTTGTCCCGGGGCGTCCCGAGGACGTTTTTAATACGTGATTGGGACGTTGTTTCATGGTCCCTTGAACGTTTTTGGGAGGTTGTGTCATGATCCCCCTGGAAGTTTTGTCTAGTTCCCGGTTTGTCTTGTTGATGTTCCCGAGAAAGTTCTTGGCAAGTTGTGTTATGGTCCCCTGAACGTTCTTGGGACATTATGTCATGGTCCACTGGAGGTTTTTGTCACATGATGGTCCCAGGTGTCCCAAATGATTATAAGTAAAGTATTGAAATGGTATGGGGGGTTTAAGGTAAGTGGTACGCTGTTCAGCTAAAGTAGTGTAAAAAATCGTTAATCGATGATAATATGATTACATTTGACATGATCACTTATCTGTAACGGATCTCGTCCTCTTCTGAGGAGGAGTAGCAAGAAGGATCGGAGGACCAATGCGCAGCGTGGTAAGTGTCCATAATGTTTAATCAAACACAACAGAACACTGGAACAAAACAATAAACATGAATAAATGAAACAGTCCCGTGTGGTAACAAACACTGACACGGAAGACAAACACCCACAACTCAAAAGTGAAACCAGGCTACCTAAGTATGATTCTCAATCAGGGACAACGATTGACAGCTGCCTCTGATTGAGAAACATACGAGGCCGAACACAGAAATCCCAAATTATAGAAAAACGAACATAGACAACCCACCCAACTCACGCCCTGACCATACTAAAACAAAGACATAACAAAGGAACCAAGGTCAGCTTGGATGTAATTAACTACTTTTCAAAGTAGCTTTAGTTCAGTAAAAATAAAAATTATTAACGGTAACTTAAGTGTAGCTTAACTTCTTATGTGAAGTAATTGGTGGTTTGGTAAACTATGATTTCAGAGTAGCTTCCAGAAAACGTATATTTCATTAGTTGAAATGACTGTACATTTTACACACTGTGGCTTTAAGGACAGGTGCAGTTTCACTTCAATATCCAATTACAATGGGTTGTATTCATTTTCAAATCAAATCTTATTAGTCACATGCGCCATATACAACAGGTATATAGACCTTATAGTGAAATGCTTACTTACGAGCGCCTAACTAACAATGCACCTTAAAAAAATACAGATAAGAATAAGAGATAAAAGCAACAAGTAACTAAAGAGCAGCAGTAAAATAACAATAGCGAGACTATATACAGAGGGGTACCGATACAGAGTCAATGTGCTGGGGCACCGGTTAGCTGAGGTAGTATGTACATGAAGGTAGAGTTATTAAAGTAACTATACATAGATGGCAACAGAGAGTAGCAGTGGTTTAAAGAGGGGGGCAATGCAAATAGACTAGATGTTCAGGAGTCTTATGGCTTGGGGGTAGAAGCTGTTTAGAAGTCTCTTGGACCTAGACTTGATGCTCCGGTATCGCTTACCGTTCGGTAGCAGAAAGAACAGTCTATGACTAGGGTGGCTGGAGTCTTTGACAATTTGTAGGGCCTTCCTCTGACACCGCCTGGTATAGAGGTCCTGGATGGCAGGAAGCTTGGCCCCAGTGATGTACTGGGCCGTTCCCACTACCCTCTGGAGTGCCTTGCGGTTGAAGGCAAAGCAGTTGCCATACCAGGCAGTGATGCAACCAGTCAGGATGCTCTCGATGGTGCAGCTGTAGAACCTTTTGAGGATTTGAGGACCCATGCCAAATCTCCTGAGGGGGAATAGGTTTTGCTGTGCCCTCTTCATGACTGTCTTGGTGTGCTTGGACCATGTTAGTTTGTTGGTGATGTGGACAGTAAGGAACTTGAAGCTCTCAACCTGCTCCCTACAGCCCCGTCGATGAGAATGGGGGCGTGCTCGGTCCTTTTTTTCCTGTAGTCTGCTATCATCTTCTTTGTCTTGATTAAGTTGGGAGAGAGGTTGATGTCCTGGCACACACTGCCAGGTCTCTGACCACCTCCCTACAGCCTGTCTCGTCGTTGTCGGTAATCAGGTGTCATCTGCAAATTGAATGATCGTGTTGGAGTCGTGCCTGGACGAGCAGTCATGAGTGAACAGAAGGGGTACAGGAGGGGACTGAGCATGCACCCCTGACGGGCCCCCGTGTTGAGGATCAGCGTGGCGGATGTGTTGTTACCTAACCTTACCACCTGGGGGCGGTCCATCAGGAAGTCCAGTGTCCAGTTGCAGAGGGAGGTGTTTAGTCCCAGGGTCCTTAGCTTATTGATGAGCTTTGAGGGCACTATGGTGTTGAACACTGAGCTGTAGTCAATTAATAGCATTCTCACATATGTGTTCCTTTGTCCAGGTGGGAAAGTGCAGTGGAGTGCAATAGAGATTGCATCATTTGTGGATCTGTTGGGGTGGTATGCAAATTGGAGTGGGTCTAGGGTTTCTGGGATGATGGTGTTGATGTGAGCCATGACCAGCCTTTCAAAGCACTTCATAGCTACAGACGTGAGTGCTACGGGTCGGGTTGGTAGTCATTTAGGCAGGTTACCTTAGTGTTCTTGGGCACAGGCACTATGGTGGTCTGCTTAAAACATGTTGGTATTACAGACTCGGACAGGGAGAGGTTGAACATTTCAGTGAATACACTTGCCAGTTAGTCAGCGCGAGTTCGCAGTACACGTCCTGGTAATCCGTCTGGCCCTGTGGCCTTGTGAATGTTGACCTGTTTAAAGGTCTTACTCACATCGGCTGCAGAGAGCGTGATCACACAGTCTTCCAGAGCAGCTGGTGGTCTCATGCATGTTTCACTGTTATTTGCCTCAAAGCGAGCATAGAAGTAGCTTAGCTCATCTGGTAGGCTCATGTCACTGGGCAGCTCTTGCCTGTGCTTCCCTTTGTAGTCGGTAATGGTTTGCAAGCCCTGCCACATCCGATGAGCGTCAGAGCCGGTGTAGTATGATTTGATCTTAGTCCTGTATTGATTCTTTGCCTGTTTGATGGGTTGTCAGAGGGCATAGCTGGATTTCTTATAAGCTTCTGGGTTAGAGTCCCACTCCTTGAAAGCGACAGCTCTAGCCTTTAGCTCAGTGCGGATGTTGCCTGTAATCCATAGCTTCTGGTTGGGGTATGTACGTACGGTCACTGTGCGGACGACGTCATCGATGCACTTATTAATGAAGCCAATGACTGATGTGGTGTACTCTTCAATGCCGGAACATATTCCAGTCTGTGCTAGCAAAACAGTCCTGTAGCTTAGCATCTGCTTCATCTGACCACCTTTTTTATTGATCTAGTCACTGGTACTTCCTGCTTTTATGTTTTCTTGTAAGCAGGAATCAGGAGGATAGAATTATGGTCAGATTTGCCAAATGGAGGGCGAAGGGGAGCTTTGTATGCCTCTCTGTGTGTAGAGTATAGGTGGACCAGAATTATTTTTCCTCTGGTTGCACATTTAACATGCTGATAGAAATTTGGTCAAACGGATTTAAGTTTCCCTGCATTAAAGTCCCCGGCTGCTAGGAGCGCCGCCACTGGGTGAGCGTTTTCTTGTTTGCTTATGGCGGAATACAGCTCATTCAATGCTGTCTTAGTGCCAGCCTCTGACTGTGGTGGTATGTAAACAGCTACGAAAAATACAGATGAAAACTCTCTCGGTAGGTAGTGTGGTCTACAGCTTATCATGAGATCATCTACCTCAGGCGAGCAATAGCTCGAGACTTCCTTAGATATCGTGCACCAGCTGTTATTTACAAAAATACATAGTCCGCCGCCGCTTGTCTTACCAGACGCCACTGTTCTAACCTGCCGGTACATCATATAACCAGTCAGCAGTATGTTGATATTGTCGTCGTTCAGCCACAACTCCGTGAAGCATAAGATATTACCGTTTTTAATGTCCTGTTGGTAGTTTACTCTTCTGTGTAACGCGTTGATTTTATTCTCAGAGGATTGAACGTTTGCTAGCAGGATGGAGGGAAGTATGGCTTTATTCGATCGCCTACGAATTCTCAGAAGGCAGCCCGCCCTTCGGCCCCTCTTTTCTTTCCCCTCCTTTTCACTCAGATCACTGGGATCGAGGCCTGTTCCCAAGGAAGCAGTATATCCTTCGCGTCGGGCTCGTCACAGTCGTGAAAGGGAAAAAAAGGATTCTCTAGTCTGTGCTGAGTAATCGCAGTCCTGATGTCAGCCCAGTCACGGACCAGGATGTCTTGCTCCCAGGCAGACTAAATAACTTTTTTGCCCGCTTTGAGGACAATACAGTGCCACTGACACGGCCTGCAACGAAAACATGCGGTCTCTCCTTCACTGCAGCCGAGGTGAGTAAGACATTTAAACGTGTTAACCCTCGCAAGGCTGCAGGCCCAGACGGCATCCCCAGCCGCGCCCTCAGAGCATGCGCAGACCAGCTGGCCGGTGTGTTTACGGACATATTCAATCAATCCCTATACCAGTCTGCTGTTCCCACATGCTTCAAGAGGGCCACCATTGTTCCTGTTCCCAAGAAAGCTAAGGTAACTGAGCTAAACGACTACCGCCCCGTAGCACTCACTTCCGTCATCATGAAGTGCTTTGAGAGACTAGTCAAGGACCATATCACCTCCACCCTACCTGACACCCTAGACCCACTCCAATTTGCTTACCGCCCAAATAGGTCCACAGACGATGCAATCTCAACCACACTGCACACTGCCCTAACCCACCTGGACAAGAGGAATACCTAT
Organism: Oncorhynchus nerka; assembly: GCF_034236695.1. Classification (NCBI taxonomy): domain Eukaryota; kingdom Metazoa; phylum Chordata; class Actinopteri; order Salmoniformes; family Salmonidae; genus Oncorhynchus; species Oncorhynchus nerka. Next base: position 25,508,065 of record NC_088401.1, on the reverse strand, counting down.
GTGAGAATGCTGTTCATCGACTACAGCTCGGCATTCAACACCATAGTACCCTCCAAGCTCGTCATCAAGCTCGAGACCCTGGGTCTCGACCCCGCCTGTGCAACTGGGTACTGGACTTCCTGACGGGCCGCCCCCAGGTGGTGAGGGTAGGCAACAACATCTCCTCCCCGCTGATCCTCAACACGGGGCCCCACAAGGGTGCGTTCTGAGCCCTCTCCTGTACTCCCTGTTCACCCGACGACTGCGTGGCCACGCACGCCTCCAACTCAATCATCAAGTTTGCGGACGACACAACAGTGGTAGGCTTGATTACCAACAACGACGAGACGGCCTACAGGGAGGAGGTGAGGGCCCCGGAGTGTGGTGTCAGGAAAATAACCTCACACTCAACGTCAACAAAACTAAGGAGATGATTGTGGACTTCAGGAAACAGCAGAGGGAACACCCCCCTATCCACATCGATGGAACAGTAGTGGAGAGGGTAGCAAGTTTAAGTTCCTCGGCATACACATCACAGACAAACTGAATTGGTCCACTCACACTGACAGCGTCGTGAAGAAGGCGCAGCAGCGCCTCTTCAACCTCAGGAGGCTGAAGAAATTCGGCTTGTCACCAAAAGCACTCACAAACTTCTACAGATGCACAATCGAGAGCATCCTGGCGGGCTGTATCACCGCCTGGTACGGCAACTGCTCTGCCCTCAACCGTAAGGCTCTCCAGAGGGTAGTGAGGTCTGCACAACGCATCACCGGGGGCAAACTACCTGCCCTCCAGGACACCTACACCACCCGATGTTACAGGAAGGCCATAAAGATCATCAAGGACATCAACCACCCGAACCACTGCCTGTTCACCCCGCTATCATCCAAAAGGCAAGGTCAGTACAGGTGCATCAAAGCTGGGACTGAGAGACTGAAAAACAGCTTCTATCTCAAGGCTATCAGACTGTTAAACAGCCACCATTGAGTGGCTGCTGCCAACACACTGTCATTGACACTGACCCAACTCCAGCCACTTTAATAATGGGAATTGATGGGAAATGATGTAAATATATCACTAGCCACTTTAAACAATGCTACCTTATATAATGTTACTTACCCTACATTATTCATCTCATATGCATACGTATATACTGTACTCTACATCATCGACTGCATCCTTATGTAATACATGTTTCACTAGCCACTTTAACTATGCCACTTTGTTTACTTTGTCTACATACTCATCTCATATGTATATACTGTACTCGATACCATCTACTGTTTGCTGCTCTGTACCATCACTCACTCATATATCCTTATGTACATATTCTTTATCTTCTTACACTGTGTATAAGACAGTAGTTTTAGAATTGTTAGTTAGATTACTGTTGGTTATCACTGCATTGTCGGAACTAGAAGCACAAGCATTTCGCTACACTCGCATTAACATCTGCTAACCATGTGTATGTGACAAATCAAATTTGATTTTGATTTGATTTGATTTAGAAGTTATTTTCGGTCATAAGAGACGGTAGCGGCAACATTATGTATAAAATAAGTAAAAAAATAAGTTACAAACAACGCAAATAAACAAACAAAAGCACAATCGGTTGGGGCACGTAAAACATCTGCCTTCTTCTCCGGCGACATTTTAGCTCACACCCAAAGTCCATGGGATAAATAGCTTTAGGGGTGTGTCAGCTGTAGCGTGGTTAACACCTAGACAGTATAAACATTCTGAATGAACTTGCAGTGTGTGCTTCCTTTACTGCATTGTGTGAAAATAGATTGAATTGGGGCCTTTCTCAAGAGTGTTTGCCTACACTCTACAACCTAAGTGTGGAAGTTTATGACTCTTACCTGTTGTTGGTCTGTTTGGTGGAAAGGCTCTCTACTGAGAATGAAATAGACAAATACAAAGACCAATATCAGTCAACTGACCAGCTGTATATTTGCTGATTGATGCAATCATAGCAGTTAGGTCCTTTAATTATTATCTTCTTCTGCAGACTGCCTCTATGTGCTTACCTTCATGTGTTTGGTGACTTGTCTCGCTTCAGGCCTGTATCCATCTTTATAAAGAGTGTTGTTCAGCCCTACATGGAGAGCCCATAAAAATTGTGTCATTATTCCTTCCCTTTATCTTTGAGGACAAATATAAACCTGTGAAATTGTTATTGGATTCCTTCAACTGATCTTGAGGCACTTCAATGTGCTTGAATGTCTGGGCCTCACCATCTGACATTGTAATAGCTGCAGCCTTCTCACATTAATAATTCCAGGCCACAAATGGAAGGGGGAACTCCATTTACCTCATGAGTTGTTAAAAACTTCACTAGGGTATTCGGAATTTTGGATGAAGAGCGTGCCCGAATTAAACTGCCGGCTACTCAGGCGCAGAAGCTAGGATATGCATATAATTAGTCGATTTGAATAGAAAACACTCCAACACTGTTAAAATCATGTCTGTGAGTATAACAGAACTGATATGGCAGGCGAAAACACGAGGAAAATCCAACCCGGAAGTACTATTATTTTGAAAGGCTGTTTTTCCATTGAAAGCCTATCCACCATACAAAGACTTAGGACCCAGTTCACGAGCTCTATGGCTTCTTCTACATGTGGCCAGTCTTTGGGCATTGTTTCAGGCTTTTACTCTGAAAAATTAGGGAGAAACAGCACTTTCAATGAGAGGCCAGTGGAAATTTCCAGACATCAGCCATGAGCCTGATCGGGAACGCAACTTTCTTGTATCTCCTTTCCTATTGACGAAGCTTTTGTTGAAATATTATTGATTATTTATGACAAAAACAACTGGAGGATTGATTTTAAACATCGTTTGGCATGTTTCTACTAACTTTTATTGTACTTTTAAAAAACTTTTCGTCTGGACTTGCACGTGCCTTGTGCATTCGGATTACTGGACAAAACGTGCGAACAAAAAGGAGGTTTTTGGTCATAAAGAGGGACATTAGAGAACAAAACAAACATTTATTGTCTAACATGGAGACCTGGGAGTGCCACCAGATGAAGATGATCAAAGGTAAGTGATCAATTTTAATGTTATTTCTGACTTTAGTGAGCCCTCTCCTTGGCTGGAAAATGGCTGTATTTGTTTCTGTATCTAGGCGTTGACCTAACATAATCGTAAAGTGTGCTTTCACCATAAAGCCTTTTTGAAATCTGACACAGCGGCTGCATTAAGGAGAAGTTTATCTTTAGCCGTATGTTTAAAACTTGTATCTTTTATCAATGTTTATGATGAGTATTTCTGTTATTTGATGTGGCTCTCTGCACTTTCACCGGATGTTTGTTTGAGACAATGCATTTCTGAACATAACGCGCCAATGTAAAATGAGATTTTTGGATATAAATATGAACTTTATCGAACAAAACATACATGTATTGTGTAACATGAAGTCCTATGAGTGTCATCTAATGAATATCATCAAAGGTTAGTGATTAATTTAATCGCTATTTCTGACTTTTGTGAGCCCTCTCTTTGGCTGGAAAATGGCTGTATGGTTTTCTGTGACTAGGTGCTGACCTAACATAATCGCATGGTGTGCTTTCGCAGTAAAGCCTTTTTGAAATCGGACACTGTGGTTGGATTTACAAGAAGTTTATCTTTAAAACGGTGTATAATACTTGTATGTTGAATTTGGCACTCTGCAATTTCACTGGCTGTTGTCGAGGTGGGACGCTCTGTACCAGAGAGGTTTTAACACAACTTTCACCCAGGTGCGTCATACCTGAGTTGGAAACAGAAGATCATGTTTATTTTACAAATAATTAATTCAAAGATATCCAATTTTAATATCAGTGCTCCTTAAAAAAAAGGGTACCTAACGTTTATATGTGTCCAACATGTCAGATACTGGTAATGCTTTCAAAGACAACATGCTATTGAAATCTTGGTGAATAGCCTTTTGTTTTTTTCCCCTGCCATTTATTAGCGTCCTCTGTGTAAAGTTTGCATCAACTCAGTCTTAGTATATTGTATACCCAAAAACATGCTTTAGCCCCCTGTGTATTTCTCAATTAGACTGAGTGAATATCTGATAAGGTGCTGAGACAAGGGGCATGAGGTCTTGGATTTGTAAGTGTCACACTGTTAAAGATCAAGATAGCTGTCAGGTCATCGTTTGTACAGTGTGGAGGAAGTGTGAAGCTGTTAACAAGGTGATGATGTACTGGTGACATAGCTGTGAAGGGTGTTACATCCTTCAAGACCTCTGCATATGACCCCTGTATAGTATAATGCATGTTGGAGCCCTTTTGACTCTTACAACTTCACACCCTGGCCCTCGCTTCAGCCTTGAGGTTCTGCAATTAGCTTCCACAGCTGAACATACCATCCCCTGCCCTTCAATGACTCGCTAAGGATCCCATTCCCAGCTGCCGTGTGTCATGCTTGATGTACTTCAACACATGGATTCACCTTTACCTAATCTTCTGTTGTCATTTTCTCCATAGATTGACAGACTGCCAGGCCATCTCTACTGCTCCCCCAGGCTAAGACCATCTCTTCCCTCACCAAGGCACGTGGGCTCCCTGACAGGGGGTGAAAGAAAGATATCGGTTAGTGATGCAGGAGTAGCCTCCACAAATCTTCCAATAGCAACAGAATCAGCACTGACCAAGGTAAGTCATAATGACATTATCTGTAAGTCCTATTGGACTGTCAGCATGCAGTACTCAATGTGCAGGTGCAGGGATATTATATTTTAAGAAATGTGTGTATTATATAGCTACAGCCTTCTCACATAAATAATTCCTGGCTATGAAAGAACACATACCTTCCTCAAGCAACTCATGTTAAGATTTTAACAAAAGGGGACTCTACCAAGGGCGTCATGGAAAAATACAATATATTGTTTATTTTACACATAATTAAGTAACATTTATGGAATTTACAATCAGTTTCTCCTTTTAAATAATAGGTGCATTACTCCTCTGCTTTTACCATGGCAGATGTCATTCACCTTCAAAGACAATATCCCAATTGAAACCTTGGTAAATAATATTTTCTATAGTTTTTCTCTTGTGATTTATTAGGATCCTATGTTTAGTGTATGGATTAACTCAGTCTTAAACCCTGGTTACAACACTGTATTATTTTAATAGGATCCTATGTTTAGTGTATGGATTAACTCAGTCTTAAGCCCTGGTTACAACACTACTATTTTAATAGGATCCTATGTTTAGTGTATGGATTAACTCAGTCTTAAGCCCTGGTTACAACACTGTATTATTTTAATAGGATCCTATGTTTAGTGTATGGATTAACTCAGTCTTAAGCCCTGGTTACAACACTGTATTATTTTAATAGGATCCTATGTTTAGTGTATGGATTAACTCAGTCTTAAGCCCTGGTTACAACACTGTATTATTTTAATAGGATCCTATGTTTAGTGTATGGATTAACTCAGTCTTAAGTCCTGGTTACAACACTGTATTATTTTAATAGGATCCTATGTTTAGTGTATGGATTAACTCAGTCTTAAGCCCTGGTTACGACACTGTATTATTTTAATAGGATCCTATGTTTAGTGTATGGATTAACTCAGTCTTAAGTCCTGGTTACAACACTGTATTATTTTAATAGGATCCTATGTTTAGTGTATGGATTAACTCAGTTTTAAGCCCTGGTTACAACACTGTATTATTTTAATAGGATCCTATGTTTAGTGTATGGATTAACTCAGTCTTAAGCCCTGGTTACAACACTGTATTATTTTAATAGGATCCTATGTTTAGTGTATGGATTAACTCAGTCTTAAGCCCTGGTTACAACACTGTATTATTTTAATAGGATCCTATGTTTAGTGTATGGATTAACTCAGTTTTAAGCCCTGGTTACAACACTGTATTATTTTAATAGGATCCTATGTTTAGTGTATGGATTAACTCAGTCTTAAGCCCTGGTTACAACACTGTATTATTTTAATAGGATCCTATGTTTAGTGTATGGATTAACTCAGTCTTAAGCCCTGGTTACAACACTGTATTATTTTAATAGGATCCTATGTTTAGTGTATGCATTAACTCAGTCTTAAGCCCTGGTTACAACACTGTATTATTTTAATAGGATCCTATGTTTAGTGTATGGATTAACTCAGTCTTAAACCCTGGTTACAACACTGTATTATTTTAATAGGATCCTATGTTTAGTGTATGGATTAACTCAGTCTTAAGTCCTGGTTACAACACTACTATTTTAATAGGATCCTATGTTTAGTGTATGGATTAACTCAGTCTTAAGCCCTGGTTACAACACTACTATTTTAATAGGATCCTATGTTTAGTGTATGGATTAACTCAGTCTTAAATCCTGGTTACAACACTACTATTTTAATAGGATCCTATGTTTAGTGTATGGATTAACTCAGTCTTAAGTCCTGGTTACAACACTACTATTTTAATAGGATCCTATGTTTAGTGTATGGATTAACTCAGTCTTAAGCCCTGGTTACAACACTACTATTTTAATAGGATCCTATGTTTAGTGTATGGATTAACTCAGTCTTAAGTCCTGGTTACAACACTACTATTTTAATAGGATCCTATGTTTAGTGTATGGATTAACTCAGTCTTAAGTCCTGGTTACAACACTACTATTTTAATAGGATCCTATGTTTAGTGTATGGATTAACTCAGTCTTAAGTCCTGGTTACAACACTACTATTTTAATAGGATCCTATGTTTAGTGTATGGATTAACTCAGTCTTAAGCCCTGGTTACAACACTACTATTTTAATAGGATCCTATGTTTAGTGTATGGATTAACTCAGTCTTAAGCCCTGGTTACAACACTACTATTTTAATAGGATCCTATGTTTAGTGTATGGATTAACTCAGTCTTAAGTCCTGGTTACAACACTACTATTTTAATAGGATCCTATGTTTAGTGTATGGATTAACTCAGTCTTAAATCCTGGTTACAACACTACTATTTTAATAGGATCCTATGTTTAGTGTATGGATTAACTCAGTCTTAAACCCTGGTTACAACACTACTATTTTAATAGGATCCTATGTTTAGTGTATGGATTAACTCAGTCTTAAGCCCTGGTTACAACACTACTATTTTAATAGGATCCTATGTTTAGTGTATGGATTAACTCAGTCTTAAATCCTGGTTACAACACTACTATTTTAATAGGATCCTATGTTTAGTGTATGGATTAACTCAGTCTTAAGCCCTGGTTACAACACTACTATTTTAATAGGAACCTATGTTTAGTGTATGGATTAACTCAGTTTTAAGCCCTGGTTACAACACTACTATTTTAATAGGATCCTATGTTTAGTGTATGGATTAACTCAGTTTTAAGTCCTGGTTACAACACTACTATTTTAATAGGATCCTATGTTTAGTGTATTGATTAACTCAGTCTTAAGTCCTGGTTACAACACTACTATTTTAATAGGATCCTATGTTTAGTGTATGGATTAACTCAGTCTTAAGCCCTGGTTACAACACTGTATTATTTTAATAGGATCCTATGTTTAGTGTATGCATTAACTCAGTCTTAAGCCCTGGTTACAACACTGTATTATTTTAATAGGATCCTATGTTTAGTGTATGGATTAACTCAGTCTTAAGCCCTGGTTACAACACTGTATTATTTTAATAGGATCCTATGTTTAGTGTATGGTTTAACTCAGTCTTAAGTCCTGGTTACAACACTGTATTATTTTAATAGGATCCTATGTTTAGTGTATGCATTAACTCAGTCTTAAGCCCTGGTTACAACACTGTATTATTTTAATAGGATCCTATGTTTAGTGTATGGATTAACTCAGTCTTAAGCCCTGGTTACAACACTACTATTTTAATAGGATCCTATGTTTAGTGTATGGATTAACTCAGTCTTAAGCCCTGGTTACAACACTACTATTTTAATAGGATCCTATGTTTAGTGTATGGATTAACTCAGTCTTAAGCCCTGGTTACAACACTGTATTATTTTAATAGGATCCTATGTTTAGTGTATGGATTAACTCAGTCTTAAGCCCTGGTTACAACACTGTATTATTTTAATAGGATCCTATGTTTAGTGTATGCATTAACTCAGTCTTAAGCCCTGGTTACAACACTACTATTTTAATAGGATCCCCGTTAGCTGTTGTGATAATTAGGGTTAGATGATCAATAGACGGGTTGCGAACTGAGTGTGATCAGATCTTCCTGACCACCTCCAGAGATAGTTCGGGACGTGTTGCATAATTGTATAGATGTGTAAAGGAATCTGGACATTCAAATAGTTTAAAATGGGTCAACGTCAACATTATCCTGCCCTGTGACTATGGATAACGTAATATCACTGGATAATATAATAACTTATTTTATAATGTATTAAAAATGAAGAATGTAATAAAAATGCCAGTTAATGTAAAACAAATGTTGAACTGATATGTTACTGTGTCCCAGATAATGTAATAGGTTATTGCATTATCTGGTGGTCATTACAATATCAGGTGAGCAACAAACGTTTTGACATGCTTGATACAAGTCATCTCTGGCAAGGTTATTATTCAGAAATAGTTTTTGGGGGGTCTCAGTTGATGACTACCCAGATTAGTGCAACAGACGTCGTGTCTGAGACACGTTGGCTGTAGGAAGAGACTAGTGAAAGTGTGAAGCTGTCTACAAGGTGCTAATGTAGTGGTTGACATGGCTGGAAAGAAAGTTACCTCCTTCAAGACCTGTGTGTGCAAGTGCCCTGTATTGTCTACTGTAATCCCCTTTGACTCATACAACTTCACACCTTGTGCTTCGCTTCAGCCTTGAGGTTCTGTAATTAGCTTCTAGAGCTAAACATACCAGTCTGTGTACCTCAATGTGTCCCAATCCCTCCCATTCCCAGCTGTCGTGGGGGTAGGGAGGGTGCATTTGAGACTTGCTTGATGCACTTGAACAAATGTTCACTTGGGGCTGAAGATCTGCCCTATATCGCAATGTTCCCTCGTTCTTGGTTGAAGGGATGGTTCAACTAAATTACTAAATTACATATTGGTTTCATTATCCAGTAAGCAGTCTATGGACTAGGTAAGACAGCAATCCATGCTTTGGTTTTGTTAACCTGGCCACTGTCTACAAATGCAGATTGAAAAAAAAGCAGAATTTCTTAAGTACTATTCAACATGCAGTATTGCTTTCCATAATCTTAGATCATTCCTCAGATATCATATAAAGATTGCTTTACTACATGTACATCAAGCAAATTTTCCTCTAGCACAGAATCAGCACTGACCAAAGTAAGTCATAATGACATTATCTTTAACTGTTATCGAACTGTCAGCATGCAGTATTCAATGTGCAAGGGATACTGTGTTTTTGACAGAGAGAATTGGATATTAACTCAGGCTTTAGATGTAATAATAAAAGTAAAACAAGTTTTTTTTTAAGTAGTATAATTATAAACAAAAGCAGTACATTTCCTTAAGTGATTGAATTATACTTCAAATAAATTATTTGGGTACTATTTTGGTTTAAATTTGCCCAAGTCACATTTATTATTTTTAGTATAATTTATAATATAGCTTCCACAAAATAATGCAATTCAATTATTTATTTTTATAATTAAATGTCTGCTTTTATTTTATTTTTATTTCACCTTTATTTAACCAGGTAGTCCAGTTGAGAACAAGTTCTAATTTACAACTGCGACCTGGCCAAGATAAAGCAAAGCAGTTCGACACAAACAACACAGAGTTACACATGGGATAAACAAACGATCAGTCAATAGACACAATAACACAATAGAAAAATCTATGTACAGTGTGTGCAAATGTAGTAAGATTAGGGAGGTAAGGCAATAAATAGGCCATAGTGGCGAAATAATTACAATTTAGCAATTAAACACTGGAGTGATAGAAGATGAATGTGCAGAAGATGAATGTGCAAAAAGAGATACTGGGGTGCAAAGGATCAACAAAATCAAAATAACAGTATGGCACTGTGATAAACTAAATCCAATTTGCTGAGTAGAGTGTTGGAGGCTATTTTGTAAAGGACATCGCCGAAGTCAAGGATTGGCAGGATAGTCCGTTTATGTTCGGCAGCATGAATGAAGGATGCTTTGTTGCGAAATAGGAAGCAGATTCGAGATTTAATTTTGGATTCGAAACGCTTAATGTGAGTCTGGAAGGAGAGTTTACAGTCTAACCAGACCTAGGTATTTGTAGTTGTCCACATATTCTAAGTCAGAACCGTCCAGAGTAGTGATAAGTGGCAGCATATAACACTAATAATAACAATAATAATGTACTGTGTCTCTGGTTAAACATCTCAACACCATACACAGAGACCTGCACCAACTTATAACAAGTAAAAACAGACATTTAGGGCTCTATTCAATCAGATCCACTTTAGCCGACATCCACATAGCGGTTGTTTTAGCCGTGTCGGAGGTGGAACTGCATTAGAGCTGTCAAATCCACAAGTGGCTTCTGGCATTATGAATAAAGCAGACATTGCCATTGGCTGCACTAAGAGTTGTATTAAGCGAAATTCCATGCAGCCTGGTTTACAAGTTCAAACACTGGAATGTGAGACGTAATCTACACCTCGATTAGGCTGATATGAATCCTCATTATCTCATTTAAGGATTTTCATATTGAGTGTCATTATTTATATAAAGAAACAAAATGTGCTTCTCTGCATCGCTGCTAAAATCTGGGTAAAATATTGAAAGGAATGTGAGTCTTATTCATTACATGTAGATATTGCTTGCTAAAGTCTACCAAACTTCCCAGCAGTTAGACAAGCTAGCTATGCAAACTTGATTGATAGCCTGAAATGGCTTCTGGGTAGCTAGTTATGAGTTTGGGGACCTACAGTATCTGGGCTGGCTAAAGCCAACTTCATAAAATTACTAGGTATTACAGCGAAACAACAACATAAAAAAAGATGAACAGGGCAGCTCTGAGGGTGACATTCCCCCGTGCCCCCTATGTGCATTGTCACGCCCTGATCTCCGTCTCCTCCCTCCAGGTGCTCCCTCCTGTCCAGCGCTTCCAGAGTCTCCCTCCTGTCCAGCGCTTCCAGAGTCTCCCTCCTGTCCAGCACTTCCAGAGCCTCCCTCCTGTCCGGAGCTGCCAGAGCCGCCAGTCAGTCAGGAGGTGCAGGTGCCGTCCGTCAGTCAGGAGCTGCCGGAGCCGCCCGTCAGTCAGGAGCTGCCGGAGCCGCCCGTCAGTCAGGAGCTGCCGGAGCCGCCCGTCAGTCAGGAGCTGCCGGAGTCGCCAGTCAGTCAGGAGCTGCCGGAGCCGCCCGTCAGTCAGGAGCTGCCGGAGCCGCCCGTCAGTCAGGAGCTGCCGGAGTCGCCCGTCAGTCAGGAGCTGCCGGAGCCGCCCTTCACTCCGGCGCCGCCGGAGTCGCCCTGCGGGGTCCACGTCTCGTGCCAGATCCGCCACCGCGGACAGATGCCCACCCAGAACCTCCCCTATTAGTTCAGGTTTTGCGGCCAGAGTCCGCACCTTTGGGGACTGTCACGCCCTGACCCTAGATTGCTTTGTATGTTTCTATTTTTCGTTTGGTCAGGGTGTGATGTGGGTGGGTATTCTATGTTGTATGTCTAGGTGTTGTGTTTCTATGTTTAGGCTTGGTATGGTTCCCAATCAGAGGCAGCTGGTTATCGTTGTCTCTGATTGAGAACCATACTTAGGCAGCCTGTTTTCCCACTAAGGGTGCGGGTAGTTGTTTTCTGTCTCTGTGTCTGCACCAGACAGAACTGTTTCATGTTGGTCTATTTTTGTTATTTTGGTCATAGTGTTCTGATTTAAAATAAATATACATCATGAACATGTACAACGCTGCACTTTGGTCCTCTTCACCTTCTTCAACCCACGACAGCCGTTACAGGCATGCCACCTCTGGTATCTACTACGGAATGTGCATAATTTCACAGTCATAGTAGTGTTATAATTTCACCCAGGTTGAACTAATATACTATTATCAGATTCCCCAAATATGGTTAGTTGGATTCCCCAGGTATTCATAGGAAATTAGTGGGTGTCATGGTCGGTCTCAAAGACTGAGAAAAAAGCCTTCATTTTACAGGACCTCACTTTAATGTTATCTCTATTTTTTGTTGTAGGACAGTCCATGAGTTCTGATAACTTACCAGAAGTGTCAGGAGAAGCCAGTACAGAGGTGGGTAATGGCACAGCTTGTTTTCTACCTTCCCCAAGTGGACAATGTGGGAAGTACAGGGAGAACATTCTGAGTTAGCAGCCTAGGAGGTCACACACACTGGTTTCACCCGTACTGTAGACAGGGGAAAACAGAAGAAGTGTTAGCTCGTTGTTTCCTTGTAGTCTTTGTATTTTTAATTAAAGGTAAGCAAAATATTTTACTCCTTAGTGGGAAATAGATGTTCCTATATTTACCATCTGTAATAATATTTTGTTGATTAGTACAGTAATGTAATGAATGTTCTGTTGAATAAATATTGTGTTGATCAATAATGAGTAATGTCATTAATTGAATAAATGACTAAGGCAGAACTGTTTCAGTAGCCTAAATGTCTCGTTAATATTGCGCATTTTTTATTGTTTTATTTAACATTCATGTGACCCACAAAATAAAAACATGTATGGTGTCTTTATACAGTAAGACATGTAGCCATGCTTGGTTAGTTGTCCATAATCTATGAGCTAATAATATTTATTATAACCCTACCGTTAACATCGGCAAGCCTAAAATGGTCCGATTGACAAAACTTTGCCTTCATGTCATGCGAAATAGACATCAGGTGTTTGAAAGGTTTTGGCTGTTCTGAGACACTTGTTTCATGCTTTGACACTCTCCAGTGTTAGAGCTATGTACAGCAATATGACAAAACAAAAATGACTTCACTATAAGATTTCTGCAGTGACGCATAGGAGTGAAGTAGCTTTTAAGTTAATCACATTGACCTCTCAGACTGAAGTGAATCCCTTGCGAGCAGAACTTGTGCATTGCAGGCAGGAAAGCAAGCACAAATTCAAAGGACCAATGCAAATAGTAGAAGCTCACACAACCTTCAACACACAGTCCTCCGTAATTATTGGGACAGTGAAGTATTCTTTCTTCTTTTGGCTCTATACTCCAATAGTTTGGATTTGAAATCAAACCATAACTATGAGGTTAAAGTTCACTGTCAGATTTAATTTGAGGGTATATTCATACATATCAGAGAGAAAACATTAGAATTTACAGCACTTTTGTAGATTTGTCCCCATTTTAGGGCAACAAAAGTATTGGGACAAATTCACTTGTGTGTATTAAAGTAGTAAAAATGTAAGTATTTGGTCCCATATTCAATGTCTACATCAAGCTTGTGACTCTACAAACTTGTTGGATGCCTTTGCTGTTTGTTTTGGTTGTTTTTCAGATAATTTTGTCCCCAATTGAAATGAATGGTAAATAATGTATTATGTAATTTTGGAGTCACTTGCATTGTAAATAAGAATAGAATGTTTCTAAACACTTCTACATTACTGTGGATGTTACCATGGTTATGTATCATCCTGAATGAATTGTGAATAACGACGAGTGAGAAAGTTACAGATGCACAAATATCATACCCTCAAGACATGCTGACCTGTCAGCATTACAATAACAGAGGTTAGCATTTTTAGGGGGGGGGGTATGATAGTTGTGCGTATATTACTTTCTCACTCATCATTATTCATGATACATTCAGGATTATCCGTCATCATGGTAGCATCCCCATTCATGTAGAAGTGTTTAGAAACATATTCTATTCTTATTTACAATAAAAGTGACCTCAAAATGACACAATACATTTTTTACCATTCATTTCTATTGGGCACAAAATAATCTGAAACTCAACCAAAACAAACAGAAAATGCATCCAACAATTTTGTAGAGTCACACGCTTGTTACACGCTTGTTGTAGTCATTGCGTGCTATGAATATGGGACCAAATCCTTAACTCTTCACTACTTTAATACATATATAAGTGAATTTGTCCCAATAATTTTGCTATGTACAAAAACTACTGTAATTTCTAAACGGTTCACCCAATATAGATGAAATTATACACAAATGAAGCTGATATTCTTCACTTTAACCTTGTATGATTTGAAGCATAGATTTGAAGTATAGAGCCAAAAGAAGAAAAAATGCTTCACTGTCCCAATAATTATGTACGGCACTGTATGTTCATGAATTTGACAGAATTGGTTCATTCCCCAGTCACATCCCACAGCTGGTGGTGGTGCTGCAGTGCGCTTGTTAAGATTCAGCTTCAGCCTAGTAGGACTATTGTATCAAAGCATTACAGCATTTTCAATTGATCTGTTTTTGATCATTGCCAGAAAAAATTATTACCTACAACCATTTACATGTTAGTAATAGAAACATGATCAAATCTCAGAGAGAAAACATCAAATGGGATATCAGAACCCTGAGCCTACCTTGTGCTGAGAACCCTGTTTGCTGTGGAGAAGTATTCTTATTTGCCGTAGAGGAGCCTGCTAATTATAGGACCTGATTCATGTCTGCGGGCAAAGACATTAATCAAACACTCCCATGAAAGTCCATAATTGCTCATAATATGGTAAATGCATGTAGAATCTGCTCCAATGTCATTTTATTTGGCCATTATGTTAAACCTTTCCAAATGCAGGTTGTTCATCAGAAATGTGTGTTAGATAATAGCCTAATTGGTCAATGCAGCTTTTGTGTTTCACACTTGTTCACTATTTTCACAATCAATAACCCAAGTTATAGAGGAATTATATTGAAATAATTATATTACTGTATTTATTTCCAGATCAGCTTTTACCTTGTCTGACCAAGTGGAGAGGTTTACTTTGTTAGTGGACACAACACAGACATTACATTTCTTTTTTAAAGACTCAAAAGATTGTGTAAGTAAATAAGACGTCCTAAATGCTGTACCATTGTGAGTAGTGTAGTCCTATATTGTTTGTGCTTGTCCAATTCTTTGAAAGATATTAAGATTATTTGATTAGCTAACTCATTAGGGAAGGTATTTTGTAATTAATGTGGTGAGATTTTGTTACCTGAAGAATACAGAAATCCAACATGTCCCCAACAATGCTTTCCTTAGCAATCATATGATGTGTTGGTAGATACTGTGCTCAGAGCTATGGTCTCTCTTTATAAAGAGCACTGATGTCGATTTGAGTGTTGGTATCCCAGGCATCCCACTGCATCAGTTATTGCTGTTGACTTTATTCATTCTTGCTCACAATTTACAGAAAAACTGAAGAAAAGCAGAATTTACATAATACAAAATTTCATTGAAAACAGTGTGTGGCTAAATGTGAGATAAAAAGAATAATGAGGCCTAGCTGTTGCCATCTCTCAACTTGTTGGCTTGTGAGGTATAACCTCAGCTGGATCTTTCCACGAAATTAGTCCCTTTTACCCCCTTTTCTCCCCAATTTCATGGTATCCAATTGTTAGTAATTACCATCTTGTCTCATCGCTACAACTCCCGTACGGGCTCGGGAGAGACGAAGGTCGAAAGCCATGCGTCCTCCGAAACACAACCCCAACCAAGCCGTACTGCTCCTTAACGCGCGTCCAACCCGGAAGCCAGCCACACCAATGTGTCGGAGGAAACACCGTGCACCTGGCGACCTTGGTTAGCGTGCACTGTGCCCGGCCCGCCACAGGAGTCGCTGGTGCGCGATGAGACAAGGATATCCCTACCGGCCAAGCCCTCCCTAACCCGGACGACGCTAAGCCAATTGTGCGTCGTCCCACGGACCTCCCGGTCGCTGCGACAGAGACTGGGCGTGAACCCAGAGTCTCTGGTGGCACAGCTAGGGCTGCGATCCAGTGCCCTAGACCACTGCGCCACCCGGGAGGCGTCCCTTTGATGTTTTAAGTAGAAATTGTGCACCAATATTGCATTTTAAAAGCCCTTTAATGTGACGTGCCCTTTAATATAGACCACATGTAAAATTCAATAAATCCAAATAAAGACTTGCTAAAGTGTAAAAATTCTGCATTTTGACATGTCCCTCTGTCTTTGTGAATTCCAGGAAGATTTTAACCAACTTAACCCCAAAATGTTCCAAGTTTTCATCATCATTGTAAAGACTTTGTTATTTTGTTGCTTTGACAAAGTCATTACTGAAGAGTATTATTGATTTCATGTGATTAGTGATTGATTTTAAGGACGAAAAAAACCTGTCCCTCATTTTAAGGTCAACTCTGTTATGTGAACTGAACAAATATTTTTTTCAAAATAAACTTTTAACTTCTAATAGTAAAATTCCTGTGTAAAAAAAGCCGAGGTGGTTCTACTCTTTTTGGCCATTTGCTGGTGTTTTATGGTGGAAAACGGAGTGGGTCGAGCGTAACATGTCAACCCTGTTACCCATAAATAGACAGTCTATAAAATAAATGTGTGTGAAACTTACATTCAATTGCCCCTCCCTGTTGCAGCGACAAGCTTCCATTCCCACTGTCACAAAGGGATGTATGGCTGATTTAAGATGAAATCCTCAACCCTGTTATGTCAAGCTGTTGCAGTCAACCCTGTTGCTTTATTTGGAACTTAGGTTGATCAACCCTGTTACTTTATTTGGCACTTAATAGGCACTTACTATAGTATAGAAAATGTTTTGGGATTAGTTGAACATCTGCTCTTCATGACAGAATGTTAAAATTACGTCATATCAAACGTTTTTTTCACCAAGTTACACTACGCAAATGGGACTCATTTCATGGAAAGACCCAGGGGTATTGTTTACGCCACATTGTTTCCCTCCCTTTGTCCTTGAGTGCAAAAATAACCCAGTGGCATTCCTGCTGAGGGCCTTTGTTTGATTGAGTCGGACAGCTTGTGAAGTAGCGTACATTGTGGGTTCTATCAATACACATTGTGGAAATTCAGTTTTACAGCATGATTGACATTTTAAAGGCAATGTTTCCACTTTAGCGGAGACTGCATTCACAGTAAACTCTGCATATGTCGGCTCAATCGGAAATCACCTTCACATTTCTATCAGGGAATCTGTAACGCTTCGGATTGACTAAAGCCGCAGGTGCTATGAGCATTTGGTCACAAAAGAATCCTACCACCTGCCTAATTGTCAAGGTCATGGGCAGGAAATCATTTTTGAGAAGCATTCACTACAAGCTGGTGGGTATGACAAGTAGCTGAGGATTGGAACGTCAATGCTGATCTTGAATTAATTATCCAATGGACTCAAAATGGCAGTTATTTAGTCAGGATCATTTACATGATTACAATCCATTATAACCCCATCATACTGTATCATACTTGCCAGCGAGTTACCTCATTTTCATTTTATTTACAGTAGGCTACATATCTGTGTGTGAGGGTTGAGATTGCATTTCCTTCTTAAGTATGTATTACTTTTCCAATAAAATGAACAATGCTGCAATTGTACATTTGAAATTTGTTTTCAAAATATATTGAGAGAAAAACGTATGTATTCCCTGAGCCTAGTTTACAGACAGTGTGATTGTGAGTGTTAGCATAACTAGTGAATATATTGACCTGGTACTTGACACCACCTACTTTTTCTGACTGCTCTATTTCTGTTCCATGATCCTGGTCATAACTACACAATCACTATCCTATTGCCAGGGAGCTAACATCAACCAACAGTCAAATGTCATGACTTCACAATCACCATCCTATTGCCAGGGAGCTAACATCAACCAACAGTCAAATGTCATGACTTCACAATCACCATCCTATTGCCAGGGAGCTAACATCAACCAACAGTCAAATGTCATGACTTCACAATCACCATCCTATTGCCAGGGAGCTAACATCAACCAACAGTCAAATGTCATGACTTCACAATCACCATCCTATTGCCAGGAGCTAACATCAACCAACAGTCAAATGTCATGACTTCACAATCACCATCCTATTGCCAGGGAGCTAACATCAACCAACAGTCAAATGTCATGACTTCACAATCACCATCCTATTGCCAGGGAGCTAACATCAACCAACAGTCAAATGTCATGACTTCACAATCACCATCCTATTGCCAGGGAACTAACATCAACCAACAGTCAAATGTCATGACTTCACAATCACCATCCTATTGCCAGGGAGCTAACATCAACCAACAGTCAAATGTCATGACTTCACAATCACCATCCTATTGCCAGGAGCTAACATCAACCAACAGTCAAATGTCATGACTTCACAATCACCATCCTATTGCCAGGAGCTAACATCAACCAACAGTCAAATGTCATGACTTCACAATCACCATCCTATTGCCAGGAGCTAACATCAACCAACAGTCAAATGTCATGACTTCACAATCACCATCCTATTGCCAGGGAGCTAACATCAACCAACAGTCAAATGTCATGACTTCACAATCACCATCCTATTGCCAGGGAGCTAACATCAACCAACAGTCAAATGTCATGACTTCACAATCACCATCCTATTGCCAGGGAGCTAACATCAACCAACAGTCAAAATGACTTCACAATCACCATCCTATTGCCAGGGAGCTAACATCAACCAACAGTCAAATGTCATGACTTCACAATCACCATCCTATTGCCAGGGAGCTAACATCAACCAACAGTCAAATGTCATGACTTCACAATCACCATCCTATTGCCAGGGAGCTAACATCAACCAACAGTCAAATGTCATGACTTCACAATCACCATCCTATTGCCAGGGAGCTAACATCAACCAACAGTCAAATGTCATGACTTCACAATCACCATCCTATTGCCAGGAGCTAACATCAACCAACAGTCAAATGTCATGACTTCACAATCACCATCCTATTGCCAGGGAGCTAACATCAACCAACAGTCAAATGTCATGACTTCACAATCACCATCCTATTGCCAGGGAGCTAACATCAACCAACAGTCAAATGTCATGACTTCACAATCACCATCCTATTGCCAGGAGCTAACATCAACCAACAGTCAAATGTCATGACTTCACAATCACCATCCTATTGCCAGGAGCTAACATCAACCAACAGTCAAATGTCATGACTTCACAATCACCATCCTATTGCCAGGAGCTAACATCAACCAACAGTCAAATGTCATGACTTCACAATCACCATCCTATTGCCAGGAGCTAACATCAACCAACAGTCAAATGTCATGACTTCACAATCACCATCCTATTGCCAGGGAGCTAACATCAACCAACAGTCAAATGTCATGACTTCACAATCACCATCCTATTGCCAGGAGCTAACATCAACCAACAGTCAAATGTCATGACTTCACAATCACCATCCTATTGCCAGGGAGCTAACATCAACCAACAGTCAAATGTCATGACTTCACAATCACCATCCTATTGCCAGGAGCTAACATCAACCAGCAGTCAAATGTCATGACTTCACAATCACCATCCTATTGCCAGGGAGCTAACATCAACCAGCAGTCAAATGTCATGACTTCACAATCACCATCCTATTGCCAGGAGCTAACATCAACCAACAGTCAAATGTCATGACTTCACAATCACCATCCTATTGCCAGGGAGCTAACATCAACCAACAGTCAAATGTCATGACTTCACAATCACCATCCTATTGCCAGGGAGCTAACATCAACCAACAGTCAAATGTCATGACTTCACAATCACCATCCTATTGCCAGGGAGCTAACATCAACCAACAGTCAAATGTCATGACTTCACAATCACCATCCTATTGCCAGGGAGCTAACATCAACCAACAGTCAAATGTCATGACTTCACAATCACCATCCTATTGCCAGGGAGCTAACATCAACCAGCAGTCAAATGTCATGACTTCACAATCACCATCTTATTGCCAAGGAGTCAAATGAAATATAACTGTATTTGTTTTGTCACATGTGATGAATACAATTATTATAATAAAAAGAGCAATAGTAACACAAGAGGTACTATAGATTGGGTACCAGTACCAGATCAATGTGCATGGAGGGATATGATGTATTTGAGGTAGATATGTGCATGAAGGAAGGGTAAAGTGACTAGGTATCAGGATAGATATTAATAAGACTAAAATAAAGAACAGAGTAGCAGCAGCATATTATGAGTGTAAAAGTGTGTGTTTGTGTGTGTTTTATGTCATTTTACATGTGTGTGTGTTGTGTCGGTATGCATGTATAGTGTGTTTGTGTTGTGTCGGTATGTTGTGTGTGTGTGTGCGTATGTATGTAATGCATGTGAATGTGTGTGGGTTTTGTGTGAGAGTGTCAGTGTAGTGTTAGTGTGTATATAATGTGTATATAAAGTGCATTTGGAAAGTATTCAGACCCCTTGACTTTTTCCACATTTTGTTACATTACAGTCTCATTCTAAAATTGATTACATTGTTTTTTCCCCTCATCAATCTACACACAATACCCCATAATGACAAAGCAAAAACAGGATTTTTAAAATGTTCGCAAATTTATACAAAAATAAAAAAACATAAATATCACATTTACATAAGTATTCAGACCCTTTACTGCTCTGGAGCAGGTTTTCATCAAGGATCTCTCTGTACTTTGCTCCATTCATCTTTCCCTCGATCCTGGCTAGTCTGCCAGTCCCTGCCGCTGATAAACATCCCCACAGCATGATGCTATCACCACAATGCTTCACCGTAGGGATGGTGCCAGGTTTCCTCCAGGCGTGACACTTGACATTCAGGCCAGAAAATTAAATCTTGGTTTCATCAGACCAGAGAATCTTGTTTCTTATGGTCGAAGTCCTTTAGGTGCCTTTTGGCAAACTCCAAGTGGGTTGTCATGTTCCTTTTACTGAGGAGTGGCTTCTGTCTGGCCACTCTACCATAAAGGCCTGATTGGTAGACTGCTGCAGAGATGCTTGTCCTTCTGGAAGGTTCTCCTATCTACACAGACTAACTTTAGAGCTCTGTCAGAGTGACCATCTTGGTCACCTTCCTGACCAAGGCCCTTCTCCCCCGATTGCTCAGTTTAGCTGGGTGGCCAGCTCTAGGAAGAGTCTTGGTGGTTCCAAACTTCTTCCATTTAAGAATGATGGAGGCCACTGTGTTCTTGGGGACCTTCAATGCTGCAGACCTTTTTTGGTACCCTTCCTCAGATCTTGCCGTGCAATCTGACGTAAGACAATGGGGAGCTGACACATGCTCCTGGGCATGGGAAATGTCTGGAGTCACCCATACACTGGTAGACTGTTCCAATAGTATAATAAATATCAGAGGACCAGTAGCTTCATCAATATTTATATACATAAGGTAAAAGCATTACCTTAGATTTTTGCGGTTTAACAGAATTAATGAACAGGTTATGGGTTAATAGAATTGAGATGAAATATAGAACAGGGAAAAAAAGACTTTTTTCCTACATATACACTACCGTTCAAAGGCCAGCATCCCGGAGTCGACTCTTCACTGTTGATGTTGAGACTGGTGTTTTGCGGGTACTATTTAATGAAGCTGCCAGTTGAGGACTTGTGAGGCATCTGTTTCTCAATCTAGACACTCTAATGTACTTGTCCTCTTGCTCAGTTGTGCTCCGGGGCCTCCCACTACTCTTTCTATTCTGGTTATAACCAGTTTGCACTGTTCTGTGAAGGGAGTAGTACACAGTGTTGTACGAGATCTTCAGTTTATTGACAATTTCTTGCATGGCATAGCCTTAATTTCTCAGAACAAGAGCAGACTGACGACTTTCAGAAGAAAATTATTTGTTTTTGGCCATTTTGAGCCTGTAATCGAACCCACAAATTTTTGTAACGTTTTTATTTCACCTTTATTTAATAAGGTTGGCTAGTTGAGAACAAGTTCTCATTTACAACTGCGACCTGGCAAAGATAAAACAAAGCAGTGCGACACAAACAACGACACAGAGTTACACATGGAGTAAACAAACATACAGTCAATAACACAATAGAGAAAAAGTCTATATACAGTGTGTGCAAATGAGGCAAGGGAGGAGGTAAGGCAATAAATAGGCCACAGTGGTGAAATAATTACAATTTAGCAATTAAACACTGGAGTGATAGATGTGCAGAAGATGAATGTGCAAGTAGAGACTGTCACACCCTGACCATAGAGAGCCCTTGGTTCTCTATGGTGTAGTAGGTCAGGGCGTGACTATGGGGTGTTCTAGTTCAATGTTGGTGTTTTGTATGGTTTCCAATTAGAGGCAGCTGGTTGCCTCTAATTGGGGATCATATTTAGGTAGCCATTTTTCCCACCTGTGTTTGTGGGATATTGTTTTGTGTTTGTGCATGTGCACCACTACTTTCACGTTTCGTTGTTGGTTCATTGTTTAGTTTCGAAGTTTCACAGAAATAAAGATGTGGAACTCTACACACGCTGCGCCTTGGTCCGTCTCTCATAACGATCGTGACAGAGATGCTGGGGTACAAAGGAGCAAAAAAAAATGAACAACAGTATGGGGATGAGGTAGTTGGATGGGCTATTTACGGATGGGCTATGTACAGGTGCAGTGATCTGTGAGCTGCTCTGACAGCTGGTGCTTAAAGTTAGTGAGGGAGATATGGGTCTCCAGCTTCAGTGATTGTAGCAATTTGTTCCAGTCATTGGCAGCAGAGAACTAGAAGGAAAGGCATCCAAATGAGGAATTGGCTTTGGGGGTGACCAGGGAAATATACCTGCTGGAGCGCGAGCTACGGGTGGGTGCTGCTATGGTGTCCAGTGAGCTGAGATAAGGCAGGGCTTCACCTAGCAAAGACTTATAGATGACCTGGAGCCAGTGGGTTTGGCGACGAATATTAAGCGAGGGCCAGCCAACGAGAGCCTACAGGTTGCAGTGGTGGGTAGTATATGGGGCTTTCGTGACAAAACGGATGGCACTGTGATAGACTACATCCAATTTGCTGAGTAGAGTGTTGGATGCTATTTTGTAAAGGACATCGCCGAAGTCAAGGATCGGCAGGATAGTCAGTTTTACGAGGGTATGTTTGGCAGCATGAGTGAAGGATGCTTTGTTATGAAATAGGAGGCCGATTCTAGATTTAATTTTGGATTGGAGATGCTTAATGTGAGTCTGGAAGGAGAGTTTACAGTCTAACCAGACACCTAGGTATTTGTAGTTGTCCACATATTCTTAGTCAGAACTGTCCAGAGTAGTGATGCTGGATGGGTGGGCAGGTGCGGGCAGCGATCGGTTGAAGAGCATGCATTTAGTTTAACTTGCATTTAAGAGCAGATGGAGGCCACGGAAGGAGAGTTGTATGGCATTGAAGCTCGTCTGGAGGTTAGTTAACACAGTGTCCAAAGAAGGGCCAGAATATATACAGAATGGTGTCGTCTGCGTAGAGGTGGATCAGAGAATCACCAGCAGCAAGAGCAAAATCAATGATGTAAACAGAGAAAAAAGTCGGCCCGAGAATTGAACCATGTGGCACCCCCATAGAGACTGCCAGAGGTCCGGACAACAGGACCTCCGATTTGACACACTGAACTCTGTCTGAGAAGTAGTTGGTGAACCAGGCGAGGCAGCCATTTGACAAACCAAGGCTGTTGAGTCTGCCGATAAGAATGTGGTGATTGACAGAGTTGAAAGCCTTGGCCAGGTCGATGAAAACAGCTGCACAGTATTGTCTCTTGTCGATGGCGGTTATGATATCCTTTAGGACCTTGATCGTGGCTGAGGTGCACCTATGACCAGCTCGGAAACCAGACTGCATAGCGGAGAAGGTACGGTGGGATTCGAAATTGTCGGTGATCTGCCTTAGAAAGGCAGGGTAGGATAGATATAGGTCTGTAGCAGTTTGGGTCTAGAGTGTCTCCCCCTTTGAAGAGGGGGTTGTCCCCGGCAGCTTTCCAATCTTTGGGGATCTCAGACGTTACAAAAGAGAGGTTGATCAGGCTAGTAATAGGGTTTGCAACAATTTCGGCCGATAATTTTTAGAAAGAGAGGGTCCAGATTGTCTAGCCCTGCTGATTTGTAGGGGTCCAGATTTTGCAGCTCTTTCAGATCATCAGCTATCTCGATTTGGGTAAAGAAGAAATTGGGGAGGCTTGGGCAAGTTGCTGTGGGGGGTGGATGGCTGTTGACCAGGGTAGGGGTGGCCAGGTGGAAAGCATGGCCAGCCGTAGAGAAATGCTTATTGAAATTCTCAATTGTTGTGGATTTATCGGTGGTGACAGTGTTTCCTATCCTCAATGCACTGGGCAGCTGGGAGGAGTTGCTCTTATTTACATGGACTTTACATTGTCCCAGAATTTTGGGAGTTTGTGCTGCAGGATGCAAATTTCTGTTTGAAAAAGCTAGACTTTTCTTTCCTAACTGCCTGTGTATATTGGTTCCTAACTTCCCTGAAAAGTTGCATATTGCGGGTCTATTTGATGCTAATGCCATGTGCCACAGGATGGTTTTGTGTTGGTCAAGGGCAGTCAGCTCTGGAGTGAACCACGGGCTCTATCTGTTCCTGGTTCTACATTTTTAGAATGGGGCATGCTTATTTAAGATGGTGAGGAAAGCACTTTAAAAGAATAACCAGGCATCTTCTACTGACAGAATGAGGTCAATATCCTTCCAGGATACCCGGCCAGGTCGTTTAGAAAGGCCTGCTTGCTGAAGTGTTTTATGGAGCGTTTGACAGTGATTGAGGGGTGGACGTTTGACCGAAGACCCATTACGTACCCAAGTAATGAGGCAGTGATCACTGAGATCCTGGTTGACGACAGCAGAGGTGTATTTGGAGGGCAGGTTGGTTAGGATGATATCTATGAGGGTGCCTGAGTTTACAGATTTGGGGTTGTACCTGGTAGGTTCATTGATCATTTGTGTGAGATTGAGGGCATCAAGCTTAGATTGTAGGATGGCCGGGGTGTTAAACATGTCCCAGTTTAGTCTAAAGAAGGCCAGTTTTATTGCTTCTTTAATCAGACAACCATTTTTAGCTGTGCTAACATAATTGTAAAAGGGTTTTCTAATGAACAATTAGCCTTTTAAAATGATAAACTTGGATTAGCTAACACAACGTGCCATTGGAACACAGGAGTGATGGTTGCTGATAATGGGGCTCTGTACGCCTATGTAGATATTCCATAAAAAATCTGCCGTTTCCTGCTACAATAGTTATTTACAACATTAACCATGTCTACACTGTATTTCTGATCAATTTTATGTTATTTTAATGGGGGAAAAATGTGCTTTTCCTTAAAAAACAAGGAAATGTCTAAGTGACGCCAAACTTTAAAACGGTAGTGTACATACATTCCTTACACCCAGACACCCAGTAACAGTTAACAATATATCTACAGTGAGACAAAGAAAAGCATGCTATCTATGTATGCAATTACAACACAATATGAGCCCCATACACTCTTAGAAAATAAGGTGGTAACTAGAACCATAAATGGTTCTTCAATTGTCCCCATAAGAGAACCCTCTGAAAATAATTCAGTTTGTTCCATGTAGAATCCTTTCACTAATAAAAGGTTTAACATGGAACTGTTTCACCACTAAAGTTTTTTAAGTAGAATATTGTTCAGCACAAAAGGCTTCTTTCTACCTGGAATCAAAAAGGGTTCTCCTATGGGAACAAACGAAGAACCCTTTTTTTCTAAGTGTGTGTTACAGGAATTACTCCATATGAAAGACACAGATGCTGAAACACTGACCTTTCCATTCTGTCTCTGTCCTCACAGTGTTCCCATGGTAGTAGAGCCCAGACGAGTCAGCAGGAGTTCCACACAACAGGTTACGGGATGATGTTTACATTTCAGCTAGTATTACTACAAATAAAGAAACGCTAACTGGGAAGTTCTCTTGTTGAAGTAGCTTTAGGTTACCTTGTTTAAACCATAGAGCCTGATGCATATGTTTTGTCAGGGCTTTCTCTGGCGTTGGGTGACCTCTGCAAAGGAAGGGAGATCAGGGCAAATAATGAGACAGTGATGAAGGTGAAAGGATAGGCACATGCAATGGGGCAGGCAAGACATGCTAACATCCAGTACTCATCCCAGATCCAGAGGAGGCTGTTAGATGGGACACATGGTAGAGGTCAGATTTATACCCCTAGCTGCCCAGCCCTACAAGGCCAAGGACACAGTAGCCATTGCCCCTGCCTAACCCCTAAATCCATTGGATTACCCTTTCATCCTTTCATCCATTCATCCATGACCCAAAGGGCCATTCCTGGGCCATGGTCTGACTATTCCCAAAGTGTGTTGTGACTAGTATCTGGGACAGTGTCCAGGAATGCAGGATATTTTCTGTGTCATCTGCCTTATCTGGGTTGGATGTAGACCCCAGGACATTGGTGGCACCTGAATTGGGGAGGATGGGCTCGTGGTAATGCCTGGAGCGGAATAGGTGGAATGGTTTCATTTAAAGTCAAAGAAAAAGCAGAACATGTCCCATCATGCTTTACCCAATACTCACCATTGGGGAAGGCATTTAAGGACATTATTAGGAAGCACTGTAACATGATTGATACGGACCCACAATTGAAACCCATTTTTAAATATCCCCCATGTATGGTCTTAAAAGACCCCCAAACAAGGGAGATATTGTGGTTAAATCTGATTACCCTCCAGAGAAAAGGGAAACTTTTTTTGGACAAGGTTCCAGAGGGTAATTACAAATGTGGCCAATGTGCTCAATGCAGCTTCACGTACAAATGTAACTCATTCACCCCCCCCCCCCCCCCCCCACCCACGTAGGGGACTGGACATTGAGAGGAAACCTCTTCAAAGGGATTTTTTCTGGATCCACAGGGTCAACACACTGTCTCTTCTTGGCCTTAACGTGAAGTTTGACTTGAAACCATTTTATAGTTTCAATAATTCCAAATTGTGTTTGTTTTTTCATACTAATTGAATATTGTATGTGTATGTATAATATGGTAAACATTGATCACATTCCCTGTGTATGTTCATATATTTTGATACATTGAATTTTAATATTGTGAAACTATGTTGTACATTTTTTACCTCCTGTTTCAGGATGTGATGTCACTGAGTACTGCCCCGTATTATATATACACTGCTCAAAAAAATAAAGGGAACACTAAAATAACACATCCTAGATCTGAATGAATGAAATATTCTTATTAACTACTTTTTTCTTTACATAGTTGAATGTGCTGACAACAAAATCACACAAAAATTATCAATGGAAATCAAATTTATCAACCCATGGAGGTCTGGATTTGGAGTCACACTCAAAATTAAAGTGGAAAACCACACTACAGGCTGATCCAACTTTGATGTAATGTCCTTAAAACAAGTCAAAATGAGGCTCAGTAGTGTGTGTGGCCTCCATGTGCCTGTATGACCTCCGTACAACACCTGGGCATGCTCCTGATGAGGTGGCAGATGGTCTCCTGAGGGATCTCCTCCCAGACCTGGACTAAAGCATCCGCCAACTCCTGGACAGTCTGTGGTGCAACGTGGCGTTGGTGGATGGAGCGAGACATGATGTCCCAGATGAGCTCAATTGGATTCAGGTCTGGGGAACGGGTGGGCCAGTCCATAGCATCAATGCCTTCCTCTTGCAGGAACTGCTGACACACTCCAGCCACATGAGGTCTAGCATTGTCTTGCATTATGAGGAACCCAGGGCCAACCGCACCAGCATATGGTCTCACAAGGGGTCTGAGGATCTCATCTCGGTACCTAATGGCAGTCAGGCTACCTCTGGCGAGCACATGGAGGGCTGTGCGGCCCCCCAAAGAAATGCCACCCCACACCATGACTGACCCACCGCCAAACCGGTCATGCTGGAGGACGTTGCAGGCAGCAGAATGTTCTCCACGGCGTCTCCAGACTCTGTCACATGTGCTCAGTGTGAACCTGCTTTCATCTGTGAAGAGCACAGGGGGCCAGTGGCGAATTTGCCAATCTTGGTGTTCTCTGGCAAATGCCAAACGTCCTGCACGGTGTTGGGCTGTAAGCACAACCCCCATCTGTGGACATCAGGCCCTCATACCACCCTCATGGAGTCTGTTTCTGACCGTTTGAGCAGACACATGCACATTTGTGGCCTGCTGGAGGTCATTTTGCAGGGCTCTGGCAGTGCTCCTCCTGCTCCTCCTTGCACAAAGGCGGGGGTAGCGGTCCTGCTGCTGGGTTGTTGCCCTCCTACGGCCTCCTCCACATCTCCTGATTTACTGGCCTGTCTCCTGGTAGCGCCTCCATGCTCTGGACACTACGCTGACAGACACAGCAAACCTTCTTGCCACAGCTCGCATTGATGTGTCATCCTGGATGAGCTGCACTACCTGAGCCACTTGTGTGGGTTGTAGACTCCGTCTCATGCTACCACTAGAGTGAAAGCACCGCCAGCATTCAAAAGTGACCAAAACATCAGCCAGAAAGCATAGGAACTGAGAAGTGGTCTGTGGCTAATTGCCTATAATTTCCACCTGTTGTCTATTCCATTTGCACAACAGCATGTGAAATGTATTGTCAATCAGTGTTGCTTCCTAAGTGGACAGTTTGATTTCACAGAAGTGTGATTGACTTGGAGTTACATTGTGTTGTTAAGTGTTCCCTTTATTTTTTTGAGCAGTGTATATATAGGACCTTCCACCCTCGCCTGGGATATGGATGCCCGATGAAGACCTAAGGGTCGAAATGTTGTTGTAAATAAATATCACCTGGGAGCATGAGCAGCAGTGTGCAGCTTTCTGTTTCCTTTCTGTTTTCCATGAGTTAGGAACAAGTGTGACGCATATGCTGTATATATTAAAAGCCTGTACACATCCGGAACGATGCACACATTTAATTTAGTTTTCCTAACCCAAGCTCACAATCACAACCTAGCTGGTGCCATAAAGGACCCTAATCAACTGTATCATTATTATTGCTCCTTGTTAAGCAGTCAATTGTGTGTTAATGTTTTATTTCTTATTGTATGAATTTGTTGTTTATGGGTGTTGTGTGGCTTGTCTGCCAGCAGGTGGCATGTTTTATTTTTTTCTTGCACAAAAAAAAGGAAAACGCCAATATAATATGTGACCGACCAGCTCAAATCGGTCTTATGTAGCAACTTTGAAATTGTGTTTTTTACATTGGATAAAAGTAGAGACTTTTATTGAGGAACAATGGGAAAGTAATTTTGCTTTGAAAGTTGATTAACTTGTAAACTCACTTTTGAGAAAACGGCCTTTGAATTGTTTGGTACTACTATTGGAGAGCTCTTATTTGTCTACACTCATTCAGCATCGTTCACACCCTCTTAAGCTTTAGCCCCACCCATCTCTTTAAGGGTTGATCCGAGCGTTCTGCCCTAACAACAGCAGTCAAGCACCCAAGATAACATGCAGACACAAATGAGCGAACAACTCACTTAACATTACTCGCCCTTGCAGAGAAATAGAAGTAAACAGCAGCCTGCTTGTCTCTGGACACATGCACATCTTTTTTTAGTGTCACTGTTTTTGTTATTGGTTGACAAGAGCAGTTGAACTGGTGTCAGCAATGTTTTGCAAGGTAATAAAGATGATTATATCATTGCCGGCCAGCATTCAATAACACTGAAATTATGTTACTGTCACAAAAACACAATCTGGCCACCAGTCATGTTATCAGAAATACTGTTAAAAAATCTCTTTACGTTGTTTTCTGGGGGGGAACTTGTACAAAACAAAATGTCAATGATACAATGTTAAAGGCCATGTACAAGATCAATATGATGTGGGGCTGTTAGCTTTCTGACGACATCAATACACAGACAAGACACGTAACAGCCCATTGTTTACTTAACATTTTATTTTCAATTAAATCAGGTTAAAGTTATTTACATAATTACAGGGCTGGATTACTTAACAGATAATCTTAAGCAAACAGCATTGTCTAACATTTTATTACTATTGTCAAGTTGTTAATAGTTATTTTCATCATCAATAATATCAATATTAATATTATAATTGTTGAGTGCATTGTAAAGAAACTACCAAAGACCGGCAGAGGGAGGTGTTTCGGTAGGTAAGTGTATTTTTCCCTCCCTAACTTCAAACCCCATCCTGCCTAGCCCACACCTCTGCCCTTCGCTCAGAGAAGGCTGTGGAATAGATCCAGTGAAAGTCACTATACATGATCTACCATTCATTTCTATTGGGTACAACATCATCCGAAAACACAACCAAAACAAACTGCAAATGCATCCAACAAGTTTGTATAGTTACCAGCTCGGTGTATTCATTGCGTGCTACAAATATGGGGTCAAATACTACACTTTTGACTAAATGTAATACACTATAAGTTCATTTGTCCAAATACTTATGACACCTTCATATGGGGGGGGGGACTAGTTTTCATTTCTAAACGGTAAAACAGACATGTATGAAAATAACCTTAAATAAAAGGTGACATTATCTACTGTCGCCTCATATGAAACATTTGATCTCAAAATGCTGGAGTATAAAGCCAAATGAAAAGTTTTAGCTTCACTGTCTAAATAAACACATAGGGGAGTGTAAAGGTGTGTCCATCCATTCTCTACCATACATGTCTATTTACACCAGGTTTTCAGGTCTGAATGCACAGACACTCTTTCTATCATCTCTTCCTATGTCTTCAGAGGAGCCTACAGTAAGGTGGGTCTGAGAGCCTAGACAAGACCATCAAGATTAATGACCCATAAACAGTATTGGCTCCAGGCCACATCTGAAAATGTAATTCATATAATTTTATCACATCCAATCAAGTTTGAGGTACTACAGTACATTAAAATGTAATTTTCTCTCTTTTTTATCAACTGATAAAGGGCGCCTATTACTATTTATTTGATGCAAGTTCACAAAGCTTCCTCAAACAACCCTCAATTATAACGTAACTCAATTCATCTTCAATCAATCCATGTTATTTTCCCCATTGCCTTTAAGAGCAGTAGACAGATGTGCTCTATCAACTTGGCTAAGTGCCAAGCACAGTACAAAAGCACTCTTCCAAGATCCAGCACTATGTAACAAAACTCCTACTGTTTTGTATCAACAGATAAGCCAGCATTCATTAAGTTAAAGAAACTAGGTTTATGGTATTTACAGGACAGTAGATCTGCCTCTGTGAGCTGTGTGTGATGCCATGCTCTGTCAGATCATACACATCAAAGGTGGGCGTTCTGGAGCATGAGCACGAAGCAGCTGATGCCCTTCCCTGACACACAGGCCTTATAGGAAAGGTAGGGGGGACAGGTCCCTGCATGACAAGCACTCTCCACACCACCATCCGACCGGGGCCACACATACGCGTGCGCATACACACATGCACGTACACACACACACTCACTTCATTGGCAGAAATGGAGACAGACGAACGACGCATGGCTGCCCCACCCACACTCCTGTGTTAGGAATGACTAGAAAATGATATGTTAGGAAGAGTAGATTGTGTGGTTGATTCTACCATGTCCCTTCACTGGCTCTACACAACCATCTTAACCAGACAACACTTCTCCCTCTTCATTTTCACCCATCTTCCTTTCTGCAGCATGGACCTGGTGACACTCTGGGCTGGCATTATGACTGAAGTGTGACGTTTGGGCGGCTAGGTCTCTGGGTTGGGGGTGGCCAGCAGGGGAACGTTGTCCCTCCTCCTCCGGCCCAGCGGGGGGCGTCGGTACTGCTCCCCATCGGCCAGCGTCTGGGGCAGTGGTTTCCTCTTGCTCTCAGGTAGCAGCAGGATGGAGAGCACGGCCAGCAGGGCCAGGGTGGAGTACACCACGTGGTGCAGGAAGTAGCCGTAGTGGTTGCGCAGGTCCATGAGGGGCGAGGTGAGGCGGCCCACGCAGCCCAGGGCCAACACCGTGCCCACGCCACTGCCCCTGGACAAGAGAATAAGGTCAAAGGTCAGTGATCTCCAAAAGAGGAAAGGCCAGCGAAGAGAGATAATAGGAGAACCAAGCCTGAAATGACACCCATTGACATTGAAGTCTAACATGCCTTTAAGGCCAAATAATACACCTAATACAAAGAACAGGAAGACTCTTGTGACAGTCTATGAGTTACTGGTCCTTACCTGATGATGGTGGGCATGATCTCTGCAGTGAAGAGGACACAGAGAGAGGCAGCCGCCTGGGAGGAGAAAAGTCCCATCACTGAGAACACAGTGATGGCCGTCTCACTTAGATCTAAGAGAGGGACAGGAGGGAGAGATAAGATAACTTAGCACTGAACTCCCCAGTCTCTGACTGGCTTGTGATTACAGCTGAAACTGAGACATGGCTTTGATTTTACTGCCATTTCAGTGTCCTACATGAACTGATATACAACCATTCAGCCACAAGGTGGCACCATGCAAAAAGGATCTGTGCTTCCAGGAATGAATGTCCATTGAAAACTTATGGAGACATAACTATACTGAACAAAAATATAAACGCAACATGTAAAGTGTTGGTCCCATGTTTCATGAGCTGAAATGAAAGATCCCAGAAATATTCCATAAGCACATAAAGCTTACTTCTCTCAAATCAAATTTTGTGCACAAATTTGTTTACATCCCTGTTAGTGAGCATTTCTCCTTTGCCAATAATCCATCCACCTGACAGGTTGGCATATCAAGAAGCTGATTCAACAGCATGATCATTACACAAGTGCACCTTGGTGCTGGGGACAATAAAAGGCCACTCTAAAATGTACAGTTTTGTCACACAACACAATGCCACAGATGTCTCAAGTTTTGAGGGAGCGTACAATTGGCATGCTGACTGCAGGAATGTTCAACAGAGCTGTTGACAGAGATTTTGATGTTCATTTCTCTACGTGCGCAGTTTAGAGGGAACAGGGGACATTACATCTATTAAGGGCAACTTCCACCTTGAGCACCAACTTACACTCCACCAGTCCGAGGAGAATCAGAGATGCCAGCCCTGTCATTGTCATGGCGAGGAGCAGGATACCACGGCGACCGCACCTGTTCACGGTTGCCCATAACAACAGCCAGGCCCCTCCTCCCGCACAGACGGACAGCAGATAGGTCCAATAGAAGCTGGGGGCAGTGCCTCTGACATCACCCCGAAATGAGCTGTAACAATGACTAATGCCATGGGATATGAACCTGACGGACAACAGGAGAGAGATGGAGATGGAAAATCATGGTCTGTTTGGCAACTACTATAGTCCTATGTGTGCTTACCAGTACAATGTTGATAGAAGCAAGGACAAACCTATACATTAGGTTGTTTGTATGTAATGCATACACTATATGTGGCATACATACTGATACTACTATGTTTGCTTACCAGAATGTTGTTATTACTTGAAATGAGTAACCGGTGCAGTTACTGAGTAGTTACATGTAACTAAACAAAGAAGTACTGTAACTACTGCAGTACTACTAATACTACTATGTGTGCAACTATTTAAGGGTAAAATCATAAATTGAAACAATACCTGTGTGTTTGTAAAAAGCGAAGGGGTGGGTCTGGGGAAATGTAACCATTCTCAAATTCATAGACGGAGCTATGTGTAACCGATGTGAAATGGCTAGCTAGTTAGCGGTGGTGCGCGCTAATAGCGTTTCAATCGGGTGACGTCACTCGCTCTGAGACCTGAAGTGGTTGTTCCCCTTGCTCCGGCAAGGGCCGCAGCTTTTGTGGAGCGATGGGTAAAGATGGGAAAAGATGCTTCGTGGGTGACTGTTGTTCCTGTGTGCAGAGGGTCCTTGGTTCGAGCCCGGGTCGGGGCGAGGGGACGGACGAAAGCTGAACTTTTACATATGGATGCAAGGACTGACCATCCATGATATCAAAATCATAGTTGTAACCATCTTTTGAGACTATACAGTGTTTGTTTACATATATTTAGTTTACAATTAATTTATAAGTCCAAAAATGGATGTCGCAACTAAGGATTCCAGCTTTAAAGTGTGACCAAACGTGTGCGGACTTCGAACAACACAGTTAGGTGACTTACGAGGTGAAGCCGAGCACACACATGTTTTTCCAGATGTTCCGGCTGTGTACAAGCTCTGGGAAGGACAGGTGGGGGTAAGTAGAGGGAGACGGCTCCGAGTCCAACTCTGCAATAACGACAACAATGTCACAACACCATGTCACATTGGAGGCATCAGCAGAGACGTTTTCAAACAATAGACAGCAAGTCTCGTGAAAAGACCGACACAGGAAGACAACATGGTTCCCACACACCTGTGAAGCTCTCGTCATCCCTCTCTCTATCTCTTCTTTCACTGAAGGAATTCAGATCAGCTGATCTCTCAGAGAGAAGAAGCCAGCGAGGAGACTCAGGAAATACTCCTGGAATACTGAAACAAAACAGACATTTTCATGTAAATTCCTAGCTTCCATATTACGATATACTCTCTCCTGAAACGGCAATGTTATATTAGAATGAAAAAAAGAACAATATGCCACTTAAAGGAGGCTTTTATCTGAAAGAGTCTTCACCAGTCATGCATGTCCACTATAGAATCGAACCCACTATCCTGGCGTTGCAAGCACCGTGCTCCACCAACTGACAGAGGACTGCATTTTATTTTCTCTGTGTCAAATTTTCTATTTGCAATTAAAGTAAATGCTGTTTAACTAAAGGAGGCAGGTAGCCTAGCGGTTAAGAGCGTTGAGCCAGTAACTGAAAGGTTGCTGGTTTGAATCCCCGAGCCAACTAGGTGAAAAATCTGCCAATATGCCCCTGAGCAAGGCAATTAACCCTAATTTATCCTGTTAGTCACTCTGGATAAGAGTGTCTGCTGAAATGTAAATGTAAGAACACTGCACCTTGAAGACAAATGCTAATGTTTTCTGACTTGAGCTAATTGCCGAATGAAGCAGGGGGCTTTAAATCAATACAATGCTCTCAACAAGTTAGTTTGCATTTAGGTCTTTAATCAAATTACTACCATATTCCCCATTCCCTTGTGCATAGGTTTCTGTCCTCCAACACAGCACACACACTCACCCGTAGGTGAGGAACAGAGAGAGTGGTGCAGCCCCCGCTCCGAGTAAGCCCCTCCAGGACTGGCAAGACAGAGCAACACCCAGCAACAGCAGCTCCCCAGAAACCGTAGTTAGTCCTGCCACCATGGTGACCAGCAGACGTAGTGAGGGATCACAGAGTTCAAGACCTTTCAATCAAACAAACAGAACAATTAATGATTACAGACACAACAATGTTGTACAATTAGTAAACAGGTTTGGTCTTTGGTCAATTCTCAAAATAGTTTTAAGGTGCAGTAGTGTTTTGATGCTATTATTTAGAGCCTTGTGTACTATGGCAGGGGTTCCCAAACTTTTTCACTCGCAGGCCCCCCTATGGTGTGCAAATACAGTTTTGCAGTTTTAAAGCTAATTTTCTTGCAATTCTATACATATCAACATTTCTAATGTGTAGTCGTGATATTTGAGTGACCATTTTTTTTATCTATGGGCTAAGAAAACAACATTAAAAAATGGTAGCTGACATGGGCTAGTTGATCTGGATATTTCTGACACGTTATGAATAGCTCTCTAAGGTACAGTGCCTTCGGAAAGTAGGCTATGAGATTCGAAATTGAATTTAGGTGCATCCTGTTTCCATTGATCATACTTGAGATGTTTTTACAAATTGATTGGACATGATTTGGAAAGGCACACACCTGTCAAAATAATGTCCCTCAGTTGACAGTGCATGTGAGAGCAAAAACCAAGCCACAAGGTCAAAGGAATTGTCCGTAAAGCTCAGAGACAGGATTGTATCAAGGCACAGATCTGGGGAAGGTTACCAAAACATGTCTGCAGTATTGAAGGTCCCCAAGAGCACAGTGGCCTCCATCATTCTTAAATGGAAGAAGTTTGGAACCACCAAGGCTCTTCCTAGAGCTGGCCACCCGGCCAACCTGAGAAATCGAGGGAGAAGGGCCTTGGTCAGGGAGGTGACCAAGAACCTGATGGTCACTCTGACAGAGCTCTAGAGTTCCTCTGTGGAAATAGGAGAACCTTCCAGAAGGACAACCATCTCTGCAGCACTCCACCAATCAGGCCTTTATGGTAGAGTGACCAGACAGAAGCCACTCCTCAGTAAGGTACATGACAGCCTGCTTGGAGTTGCCAAAAGGCACCTAAAGACTGTCAGATGATGAGACACAAGATTCTCTGGTCTGATGAAACCAAGATTGAACTCCTTTGCCTGAATGCCAAGCGTCACTTCTGGAGGAAACCTGGCACCATCCCTACGGTGAAGCATGGTGGTGGCAGCATCATGCTGTGGGGATGTTTTTCAGTGGCAGGAACTGGAACACTAGTCAGGAACAAAGGAAAAGATAAACGGAGCAAAGTACAGAGAGATCCTTGGCGAAAACCTGCTCCAGAGCGCTCGGAACCTGACTGGGGCGCAGGTTCACCTTCCAACAGGACAACAACCCTAAGCACACAGCCAAGACAACACAGGAGTGGCTTCGGGACAAGTCTCATACCCAAGAAGACTCAAGGCTGTAATCGCTGCC
Source organism: Oncorhynchus nerka (assembly GCF_034236695.1). Classification (NCBI taxonomy): domain Eukaryota; kingdom Metazoa; phylum Chordata; class Actinopteri; order Salmoniformes; family Salmonidae; genus Oncorhynchus; species Oncorhynchus nerka. The sequence continues at coordinate 25,471,733 of NC_088401.1, read as the reverse complement.
AAAGGGGCTTCAACAAAGTACTGAGTAAAGGGTCTGAATAATTATGTAAATGTGATATTTCCTTATTTATTTATTATTATTATTATTTATTTTTAATCCTAAATCCTGTTTTTTCTTTGTCATTATGGGGTATTGTGTGTAGATTGATGAGGGGGAAAAAACTATTTAATAAATTTTAGATTAAGGCTGTAACCTAACAAAATGTGGAAAAAGTCAAGGGGTCTGAATACTTTGTGAAGGCACTAAAATGCAATGACTTACATGACAAGAAGAACTATCCAATTTCAAAATCGCACCTTGTGCATTCTACTACTCCAACTTTCAAGAGTACATTTAAAGACAGGCTGAGTTCCTTTGGGGGGGGGGGGCGCACCCCCCTCTGCCGACCCTTCGCGCAGTTTTGGAACCACTGTACTACGGCATCAGTATCTGGATAGTACTCACGTGTGATGTAAAGCGTGAGGTAGACACCAGCACTAGCAGCAGCCAGGCAAAAGCGCATGACAATAAAGATAGGGGGGGAGGTAGAGACGCACACGAGCACGCCAAATACCACCGAGAGGGTTAGCGAGGTGAGAAGTGTCTTCAACCTGCCCAGTCTGAGAAAAAAAACAAGGAAGAGAAAATACAAAGATCTTAGGGCATAAGCAGAGGCCTCCGAACACCATGGGCCAGTTTCATGGAAATTAAAGCCAGGCATAGGTCTCGTAAACATACCTGGATTAAGCTAGTAATGAAAAGGGTCATTTTAGATCAAATGTTTTGTAATGACCATGTAAATACATAGTAAAATAAATATTATGGACACCTATTGTATATTCCCAGACTTTATCAGGACTGAGATGACACATATACTCAAACCATGTTCATTCCACCACATTTTCAGGATCATTGTCTAGATTCAAGTGCAGTCTAGGCCTGAGTCAGTGAAACTGTCACCGAAAGCGTCATTTTTTGTTTGTTAATTCAATTGGCTTCATCTGAGTCTCAATCCTCAAGAGGTCTCACCCCTCTAGTCTAACCCTCACCTTTTCCTCTGTATTTCTAGTGTCATCTTACCTGTCAGCAGCAAAGCCCAGTCCCAGGCATCCTGTCAGAACACCCAGGATGAAGGACACCTCCTCGACTGGGACCAGCCAGTACTGACCACACACCAAATCCCACTGGGAGAGGAGAGATAATGAAGGAGGTGGAGAACCAACAAAAGATTACAGAAAGAGAAGAGAGGGAGGTAGACATATGTTTCATTCCATCAATAGGACATTGTTCCAGGTAATACAAAAACAACTCATTTCAACGAAACTACACTATATTGAAATGTTATTTCAATCATTTCCATTTTGTTAGAAATAACTTGAGCATGGTTTTGTTATTACATCTGAAGTGCTCCGTTGGTGCATTTGCTACTGTTGAAAGCTAAGTGATTACAATGAGATAGCATAGTTTCTGGGCAGAGTCAGGAAGCTGCTGCTAACAATGCCTTATGTAATAGGACCCTATGCAGGGACGCATGAAGAGCCTGTCACATACTATCTAGCACTCATCCTATCCCTGGTTCGGCATGGCTGAACTATATACACTGAACAAAAGTATAAACGCAACACGTAAAGTGCTGGTCCCTTTCTCAAGACCCCAGAAATGTTCCATAAGCACAGAAAGCTTACTTTTCTCAAATGTTGTGCACAAATTTGTTTACATCCCTGTTAGTGAGCATTTTATCCTTTGTCAAGATAATCCATCCACCAGACAAGTGTGGTGTATCAAGAAGCTGATTAAATGGCATGATCGTTACACAGGTGCACTTTGTGCTGGGGACAATAAAATGCCACTCTAAAATATGTAGTTTTGTCACACAACACAATTCCACAGATGTCTCAAGTTTTGAGGGAGTACCCAATTGACCTGCTGACTGCAGGAATGTCCATCGGAGCTGTTTCCAGTTAATTTAATGTTAATTTCTCTACCATAAGCCGCCTCCAACATCGTTTTAGAGAATCTGTCAGTATGTCCAACCGGCCTCACATCCGCAGACCACGTGTGATCACGCCAGCCCAGGACTATTTCTGTCTGCAATAAAGCCCTTTTTTGGGGAAAACTCATTCTGATTGGCTGGGCCTATGCCCTCCCAGGCCCACCCATGACTGCACCCCTGCCCAGTCATGTGAAATCCATAGATTAGGACATAATGCATTTAATTAAATTGACTGATTTCCTATTATGAACTGTAATTTAGCAAAATCTTTGAAAATGAACATTTATATTTTTGTTCAGTATAGTTACCTCACAAATGAGAGCACAGTCTATAGCATTCATATGGATGACATGCTTGGAAAAATAAGAAATGCTAAACTTGCACACAAACAAGTTCACAAACTGCCCAAACCAGTTATGAACATGAATCAAAAGCATTATAATACCCTTGGCCCGAGACCTATGCCTTCCATTTCTTCCCTCTTATACTAAAACCTCAATGTCAAAGGAGCATATAGACGTCTGCCCTGACAATTCTACTACAAAACGGTGTTACAAGGCATTTGCTTAAAGATGTTTAGTTCAGTATTTCTACTGAAGCCTTATTGATTAATGGTGGAGACTGGTGAGGGCTGTTCTGGCTTCCGTGAGAAGTTGCTGAAGCAGCATAGTGGCGTTATACTGGTCGATCATGACTAAAAGTAAAACTACACTCTGAAATCAACCGCTGAATCGAGTCTTCTGTCTATGAACAGAGAGACTGGATGGTGTTCCTGCTGTCTACAAGCACATGGTAGAACCACTGCAGTAGTCTGTCTCTTAAATTACAATGACTCCTTGAGACCAGTGTATGTTTAGCTAACCACAGAGGGCAACGGGCCGACAGAACAGCTTACAGAAGCACCAGGTTTCCCACCCGCGTCGAGCATGGAATTCAAAACAAACAGAGAGAGAGTCCACAGTGAGCCAAGTGAGAGCTAAAGACCATGGGAAATTGTGGGTGTGGTGAACAACAGTTCTGCTAAAGACATTAGGCCTGAGGCGTCATCAGACATTTTATAATAAGTACACACATCATTACTGCTGCAAAGCAATGGATCATGTTTTCTGACACTGAGAGTGCTGTGACTGTTTATGACATATTTAATCAAAGCAGTGTTAATGGTGAAGGCATTTTTTACCGTGTAAGGGTAGCAGTGCTTCACGTCTTATGAGAATCTACTCAGTAATGCATTACGTAATTTGGATTCTGAGACCGGGAAATACAAGAAAACAATGAGACCGACAAAGTTCCTTGAGGTACCTCAGTAACAATGTTAATTCTCAATCCTTCTGTGACATTGTAGTCCCAGCCAGCATCGCAGTTCTCCACACCGGACTGGGTACCGTTGATATACTGCTTGCACTGAGACAGCCCCCGCTGTCACCCACTCTGCCCCCGTTCTCCCAGGGCAGAGAGGCGTTGAGGACCTGCGGGGCAGGCGAAGGTCCCGGGAGGCGGCAGTGGTGGGGCGACGCGAGGGTGAGCAGGGCATCCGAGGAGAGAAGGAAGGCCAGGAAGAGATTGGGCAAGAGGGAGAGACAGATGAGCATCCTCTGTTTCTTCCTCCCTAGGGCCAGGACCATCACCTCCCCCGTGGGAGGCAGGGAGGGAGGAAGCGGGAGGGAGGAGGAGGGAGTGGGAGAAGAGGGGAGGGGGGGAGGTGGACAGGGGGAAGGGGAGGGGATGGGGGACTCAGGTGATGTCATGACTGAGGGTCAGAGAGGTTGTGGTCGATCCTCAGATGGAGTGGGAAATATGGGAAATATCTGTGGAGGGAAAACATTTAAAAAAGAATTACACTGACCATGACTACTTTCTTCCAAATATTTTATTAGCTACAGTGCACCTGCAGAATATGATGAAATAACAACAATTGTTCAGTGAGTGAATGGATCTTCATTCTTATTTATTTACAGACTTAAACAGTCTTTTTGGGGGGTTTTGTTACTTTTATAGTGCATAATCATAAACCCTGGCAAATTACATCTCCAATCCCATAATAGAGGGAGCAATGCCAACCACATTAAATCATGATAAGCTTTATATTACATTGGTGGATATACCCATTCTATTGCTGGGTGACTCACACGGGAATTGTTTATTTGTAGCATGGCTATACACGTGTAGGGAATACATTATACAGCTGTATCCTATTGCCCAAGATCAAAACAAGGTATTTGAACATGTTGTTGTGAGCCTACACTATCAGCCACAAGTGCACATGGTCCATTATGTTAATGTTCTAGGCTGCTACAAGGCCAGGAAGTTCTGCGAAAGGAATTCCAGTTACATAAGAGGCTTTTCAGACAGGGAACAGTACTGCATGGAAGGAAAAGAGCAAACGCATATTTTAATAGAGGTAACATAGAGCAACACACAAACCACCCGAAAAAAGAACATTCAAGTAACATTGTACGATCCCACTGGGCAAAGACGTCAATTCAACGTCTTTTACACGTTGGTTCAACGTTATTTCATTGCAATGACGTTGAAACAACGTTGATTCAACCTGTGGGATGAATAAATGACAAGCCTACACTGAAATGGTGGTGTCATATTAGGTCACTGACACAAGTGCACGCACGCACCTGCCCCGGGCAGACAGACAGCAAACTACATTATTCTGTAAATATACAATATTGTCACAGTTTGGGTGGCATGGGGACAATAGCAGCAAAATGACTTACCCCTTTCCAGTGTTACTATAGTCGTCAGATATTATAATACATCCGGTAGGTTAACGATTGCCCACTGTCACTTTCAAACGTCCGTTTTGGTAAAGCCAAAACATTGCAGGGGATAAAGGGAACAGTGTTCCGAACTGAGTTGGATTTTCACCGCATTCCCTTTACTCTTCCTATGCGTCTTCTCTCTGTCGGCTGTCGATTATTCCATCCTCCTGTTAACATAGGCTACGGTCCCAGGGTAGTATTGTATGAAGAAGCACTGGAAACTAAAGTCATGTTAGAGAAGAAAACGCAGTTTCAACATAGACACCTAATGAAGCAATTTTGGGGCTATATTGTCATGCTCGACTTCTGTGGTGCCTGATTTCTAATGTTGTTGCGCGACCCAAGTGTATGTCCGCCGACATGAAAGAAGTGTTAAGTAATTAAACAATACATAATTATTTCCGACATCATCTTAAAGGGGACGGGTGACAGCCATAGTCGAACCGATCCTCTCTGGGACAAAGGGGGTGGAAAACTGCAATGGGGGAAGCGACATTCAGGCTCGTGAGAAATCGGGTGAAATCGTTGAGGAGACGTCCCCTCTTTCACTGTAAATTAAGCCATCTGCCGCATGGTGGGGCCATAATTCATAGATTATTCTCAAGGTTGAAAAAACGCACATTATGAGTTGTACTACATTGAACAAAAATCTAAACGCAACATGTAAAGTGTTGGTCCCATGTTTCATGAGCTGAAATGAAAAATCCCAGAAATGTTCCATAAGCACAAAAATATTCTAAAATGTTGAGCACAAAGTTGTTTCCAACCCTGTTAGTGAGTATTTCTCATTTGTCAAAATAATCCATCCACCTGACAGGTTTGGCATATCAAGACGCTGATTAAACAGCATGATCATTACACAGGTGCTGGGGACAATAAAAGGCCACTCTAAAATGTGCTGTTTTGTCACACAACAGAATTCCAAAGATGTCTCAAGTTTTGAGGGAGCATACAGTTGGCATGCTGACTGCAGGAATGCTCACCAGAGCTGTTGCCAGATAATTTAATCTTGTTTTAAAGAATTTGGCAGTACATCCAACCGGCCTCACAACCGCAGACCAGTAGTTTTTGGGTGGTATCTGCACTTTACTTTACTATTTATATTTTTTGACAACTTTTACTTTCACTTCACTACATTCCTAAAAAAATTATGTACTTTTGACTCCATATATTTTCCCTGACACCCAAAAGTATTCGTTACATTTTGAATGCTTAGCAGGACAGGAAAATGTTCTAATTCACTCACACACTTATCAAGTGAACATTGCCGGTCATCCCTACTGCCTCTGATCTGACGGACTCACTAAACACATGCTTCATTCGTAGACGATGTCTGAGTGTTGGAGCGTGCCCATGGCTATCCGTAAAAAAAAAAAAAATTAAATGGTGACGTCTCGTTTGCTTAATATTTTTTATCTTATTTTATTGTATTTGATTTATTTCACCTTTATTTAACCAGGTAGGCAAGTTGAGAACAAGTTCTCATTTACAACTACGACCTGGCCAAGATAAAGCAAAGCATTTTGACACATATAACAACACAGAGTTACACATGGAATTAAACAAACATACAGTCAATAATACAGTATAAAAATAAGTATATATACAATGTGAGCAAATGAGGTAGGATAAGGGAGGTAAAGGCAATAAATAGGCCATGGTGGCGAAGTAGGTACAATATGGCAATTCAAACACTGGATGTGCAAAACTGATAGAGACATACCCCAAGCGATTTACAGCTGTAATCGCAGCAAAAGGTGGCGCTACAAAGTATTAATTTAAGGGGGCTGAATAATTTTGCACGCCCAATTTTTCAGTTTTTGATTTGTTAAAAAAGTTTGAAATATCCAATAAATGTCTTTCCACTTCATGATTGTGTCCCACTTGTTGTTGATTCTTCACAAAAAAATACAGTTTTATATCTTTACGTTTGAAGCCTGAAATGTGGCAAAAGGTCGCAAAGTTCAAGGGGGCCGAATACTTTCGCAAGGCACTGTACCTGCTGGAACGCGTGCTACGGGTGGGTGCTGCTATGGTGACCAGCGAGCAGAGATAAGGCGGGACTTACCTAGCAGGGTCTTGTAGATGGCCTGGAGCCAGTGGGTTTGGCGACGAGTGGGAAGCGAGGACCAGCCAACGAGAGCCTACAGGTCGCAGTGGTGGGTAGTACAGTGGGGCAAAAAAGTATTTAGTCAGCCACCAATTGTGCAAGTTCTCCCACTTAAAAAGATGAGAGTGGCCTGTAATTTTCATCATAGGTACACTTCAACTATGACAGACAAAATGAGAAAAAAAATCCAGAAAATCACATTGTAGGATTTTTAATGAATTTATTTGCAAATTATGGTGGGAAATAAGTATTTGGTCAATAACAAAAGCTTATCTCAATACTTTGTTATATACCCTTTGTTGGCAATGACAGAGGTCAAACGTTTTCTGTAAGTCTTCACAAGGTTTTCACACACTGTTGCTGGTATTTTGGCCCATTCCTCCATGCAGATCTCCACTAGAGCAGTGATGTTTTGGGGCTGTTGCTGGGCAACACAGACTTTCAACTCCCTCCAAAGATTCTCTATGGGGTTGAGATCTGGAGACTGGCTAGGCCACTCCAGGACCTTGAAATGCTTCTTACGAAGCCACTCCTTCGTTGCCTGGGCGGTGTGTTTGGGATCATTGTCATGCTGAAAGACCCAGCCACGTTTCATCTTCAATGCCCTTGCTGATGGAAGGAGGTTTTCACTCAAAATCTCACAATACATGGCCCCATTCATTCTTTCCTTTACACGGATCAGTCGTCCTGGTCCCTTTGCAGAAAAACAGCCCCAAAGCATGATGTTTCCACCCCCATGCTTCACAGTAGGTATGGTGTTCTTTGGATGCAACTCAGCATTCTTTGTCCTCCAAACACGACGAGTTGAGTTTTTACCAAAAAGTTATATTTTGGTTTCATCTGACCATATGACATTCTCCAAATCTTCTTCTGGATCATCCAAATGCTCTCTAGCAAACTTCAGACGGGCCTGGACATGTACTGGCTTAAGCAGGGGGACACGTCTGGCACTGAAGGATTTGAGTCCCTGGCGGCGTAGTGTGTTACCGATGGTAGGCTTTGTTACTTTGGTCCCAGCTCTCTGCAGGTCATTCACTAGGTCCCCCCGTGTGGTTCTGGGATTTTTGCTCACAGTTCTTGTGATCATTTTGACCCCACGGGGTGAGATCTTGCGTGGAGCCCCAGATCGAGGGAGATTATCAGTGGTCTTGTATGTCTTCCATTTCCTAATAATTGCTCCCACAGTTGATTTCTTCAAACCAAGCTGCTTATCTATTGTAGATTCAGTCTTCCCAGCCTGGTGCAGGTCTACAATTTTGTTTCTGGTGTCCTTTGACAGCTCTTTGGTCTTGGCCATAGTGGAGTTTGGAGTGTGACTGTTTGAGGTTGTGGACATGTGTCTTTTAAACTGATAACAGGTTCAAACAGGTGCCATTAATACAGGTAACGAGTGGAGGACAGAGGATCCTCAAATCAAATCAAATCAAATGTATTTATATAGCCCTTCGTACATCAGCTGATATCTCAAAGTGCTGTACAGAAACCCAGGCTAAAACCCCAAACAGCAATCAATGCAGGTGTAGAAGCACGGTGGCTAGGAAAAACTGCCTAGAAAGGCCAAAACCTAGGAAGAAACCTAGAGAGGAACCAGGCTATGTGGGGTGGCCAGTCCTCTTCTGGCTGTGCCGGGTGGAGATTATAACAGAACATAACTGTGCCGGATGGAGATTATAACAGAGATTACTTCCTCTTAAAGAAGAAGTTACAGGTCTGTGAGAGCCAGAAATCTTGCTTGTTTATAGGTGACCAAATACTTATTTTCCACCATAATTTGGAAATAAATTCATTAAAACTCCTACAATGTGATTTTCTGGATGTTTTTCCCTCATTTTGCCTGTCATAGCTGAAGTGTACCTATGATGAAAATTACAGGCCTCTCTCATCTTTTTAAGTGGGAGAACTTGCACAATTGGTGGCTGACTAAATACTTTTTTGCCCCACTGTATATGGGGCTTTGGTGACAAAACAGATGGCACTGTGATAGACTGCGAAATAGGAAGCCAATTTTAGATTTAACTTTGGATTGGAGATGTTTTATGTGAGTCTGGAAGGAGAGTTTGCAGTCTAACCAGACACCTAGGTATTTGTAGATGTCCACATATTCTATGTCAGAACCGTCCAGAGTAGTGATGCTGGACGGGTGGGCAGGTGCAGGCAGCGATCGGTTGAAGAGCATGCATCTAGTTTTACTTGTATTTAAGAGCAGTTGGAGGCCAAGGAAGGAGAGTTGTATGGCATTGAAGCTTGTCTGGAGGTTAGTTAACACAGTGTCCAAAGAAGGGCCAGAAGTATACAGAATGGTGTCGTCTGCGTAGAGGTGGATCAGAGACTCACCAGCAGCAAGAGCGACATCATTGATGTATACAGAGACGAGAATCGGCCCAAGAATTGAACCCTGTGGCACCCCCATAGAGACTGCCAGAGGCCCGGACAACAGGCCCTCAGATTTGACACACTGAACTCTGTTGGAGAAGTAGCTGGTGAACCAGGCGAGGCAATCATTTGAGAAACCAAGGCTGTTGACTCTGCCTATGAGGATGGGGTGATTGACAGAGTCGAAAGCCTTGGCCAGGTCAATGAATACGGCTGCACAGTATTGTTTCTTATCGATACCGGTTAAGATATAGTTTAGGGCCTTGAGCGTGACTGAGGTGCACCCATGACCAGCTCTGAAACCAGATTGCATAGCGGAGAAGGTACGGTGGGATTCAAAATGGTTGTTGATCTGTTTGATAACTTGGCTTTCGAAGACCTTAGAAAGGCAGGGTAGGATAGATATAGGTCTATAGCAGTTTGGGTCAAGAGTGTCCCCCCCCTTTGAAGAGGGGGATGACCGCAGCTGCTGTCCAATCTTTGAGAATTTCTGACGACACGAAAGAGAGGTTGAACAGGCTAGTAATAGGCTAGTAATAGGGGTTGCAACAATTTCGGCAAATCATTTTAGAAAGAAAGGGTCCAGATTGTCTAGCCCGGCTGATTTGTGGGGGTCCAGATTTTGCAGCTCTTTCAGGACATCAGTTGACTGGATTTGGCAGAAGGAGAAATGGGGAAGGCTTAGGCAGGTTGCTGTGGGGGGTGCAGTGCTGTTGACCGGGTAGGGGTAGCCAGGTGGAAAGCATGGCCAGCCATAGAGAAATGCTTTTTGAAATTCTCAATTATAGTGGATTTATCAGTGGTGACATTGTTTAGCGAGCGGGTGTTATTAAGAAGCACGGCTTCATGTTTCGGGAGGACGCATGACTCGACCTTTGCCTCTCCCGAGACCTTTGGGGAGTTGCGGCGATGAGACAAGATTGTAATCACGAAATTGGTGGGAAAAAGGGGTAAAATAAAATAAAAACAATACACTAAATTGTCCAAAAATGTCCCAAAAGTGTTGGAAAACATTTGGTGACATAAAGTGGTTTCTGTGAAGGGGTTTAACAAAATTATTCTGAAATAAATTGATCTAATATTTCATAATTTAAAAAAAGTTATATTATAATGTAATTAAAAAATATATATATATACAATTAGGGGAGCCTAAAGAAAAATTATACACTTGTTAAGAGATCAAAATTGCAAACAGTCTTTACAATTTTTTCTGATTGCTGAGGCACTGTCGTTGAAACTAGGATATTTTTGCAAAACCTCTACACACCTTAAACAAACCTTAACCAAACCAGCAAAGCATTATACATCTCTTGCAAAGCAAACAATTCTTGCAAAACTCTTCAAACTCTTTTAAAAAGTTGTGTTTTTGCATCAATACAGTACACACAAACTATCATTTGAATAAGCACACGAAGCACCAACTACACACTGATAGTATAAATGAAAAACATTTGTGGCTTTTGCTTATTCTGTGTGCAGGGCATAGCAGTTTGCAATCAAGTTGTGTCATACATGTAGTAAACACACATACACACAGGTATCCAAATGTGTAAAGTATGGATGTGTATTCCGAATATAACACACTATCAATACAAATAAAGGGGGACCGTTTTTTTTCCCTCAAAATGTTCCAACACTCCTCAAACAACAAAAGCGCAGTAGAAGAAAACAAAAACATTTGTGCTAGAAAAAAAAGAACAGAAACAAATTAGGCTCCATCTCGCATTCTTTGTGGGTCTGGCCATAAAACTTCATCCACATCACATGCGATGTTGTCTTGAGCTAGGCAGCGTGGAATGTATCGCCTGGAGTGCCGTACCCAGGCCTGGCATGATCCCTGATCCATGTCTCCACAAGCCTCATCCATTGCCTGTAGAAGGGGATGTGTTGGTGGGGCTGGCGAACATACATCTTCCAACACCATGCAGAGAATCATTATTCAATAGGATTCAAGAACGAAGACTATGGGAGGAGTTTGAGCGCAATGAAAAGTGGGTGACTTGTGAACCAATTGCATACCACAGCAGCCTGGTGGAAACTAACATTGTCCCAGATGATAATGTACCTGGGCTGCTCTGGCCCCTGGTCATTAGGGATTCGTCTGTTGTGGAGGGTGTCCATAAATGTGATAATGGGTGCAGTGTTGTATGGGCCTAGGATTGCATGATGGTGAAGGACGCCGTTTTGACTAATAGCCGCACACGTTGTTATGTTGCCACCACGTTGTCCCGGGATGTTGATGATGGCACGTGTCCGATGATATTTCTGCCACCGTCCCTTGTTTTTGCAAGGTTGAAACATGCCTCGTCCACATATATTAGCTCATGATGCACTGCATCTGCTTCTAGCTCCATGACTCTCTCAAAGAGACAAAACAAAACAATGTAGCACAGTAGGAAAAGACAGGGATCAGTCAATATGATGTAGCACCATACACTTCCAGATCCAGTACCAATGATAGGATAGTATAGCTTACCTGCACATATTCATATCTCAGTTGTTTTACACGGTCTGAGTTTCTTTTGAAAGGGCCTCTGTACAGCTGCCTCATACTAATTGCATTGTGTTTCAGTAGACGAGACAGTGCAGAGAGACTCACTCTGTTGACCTTTTGGAATATGGTGTTATCTGTCATTATGTGGTCCTGCAGTTGTCTGAGTCTGATGCAGTTATTTGCAATGACCATATTTACAATGTGGTCCTCCTGCTCTGGGGTGAACAGTCGACCATGTTTCGAAGTATCCGGATGATACCTGCAACAGTATAGCGGCTCAGATTTGGGTGAACCCATTGTCCAGCCTCCCTCATGCCATGGTTGACAACATGGTCAACCACAGTCGCTCTGATTTCATCAGTTATTGTGTTCCTGACTCCCCTTCCGCTTCCTCTTCCCCGTCCTCTCCTTCTCCGTGACCTCACCTCACCTTTTCCTTCTCCTCCTCCTCGTTCTCTTACTTATTCACTTCTTTGTCCTCGTCTTCCTCGTCCTCCTCATCCTCCTCTAGTTCTCACCCTTCTTACTCTCTACAGTTTTGCTAGAAGTGTGTTATTACATTTCAAACTGAGTGTAAAGCAATGAGTTGTGTTTACAGCTTTGCAAACGTGTTATAAAATTACAAACTGAGTGTTAACCAGAGAACGTGGATTCAGTTTGGCACACTTGGTAAATGCATTGGCTACAAGTGTTAATGGTTTAGTGTTAAGATTTAAGGTGAGTGTGTTGGGGACAACTGAAAAGTGACTTGGCAATCGGGATATATAACAAACAGAGTAGCAGCAGTGAAAGTGTGTCTATGTGTGAGTGTGTGTGTGGCATCAACATTTATGTGTGTGTGTGTGTGTGTGTGTGTGTGTGTGTGTGTGTCCGTGCGTGTGTGCGCGTGTGCGTGCGTGTGTGTGTGTGTGTGTATGTGTTGGAGTGTCAGTGTAGTATGGATAGAGTCTAGTGAGTGTGCATAGAGCCAGTGCAAAATAATTAAGATAAATAAATAATAAAGGGGGTCAATGTCAATAGTCCGGGTAGCCATTTGATTAACTGTTCAGCAGTCTTGTGGCTTGGGGATAGAAGCTGTTCAGGTGCCTTTTAAGTCACAGACTTGGCGCTTCGGTGCCACTTGCCCTGCATTTGCAGAGAGAACAGTAGGGTAGCCTAGTGGTTAGAGCGTTGGACTAGTAACCGAAAGGTTGCCAGTTCAAATCCCCGAGCTGACAAGGTACAAATCTGTCATTCTGCCCCTGAACAGGCAGTTAACCCACTGTTCCTAGGCTGTCATTGAAAATAAGAATTTGTTCTTAACTGACTTGCCTGGTTAAATAAAGATTTAAAAAACAGTCTTTGACAATTTTTGGGGCCTTCCTCTGACATAGTATAGAGGTCATGGGTGGCAGGGAGTTCGGCCCCAGTGATGTACTGGGCCGTAGTCATATGATTAGATGTGCATCTTTTAATCGTCTACACCTGTCTGAAAATGTGGGCACAATCAGAATATAGACAAGATCAGGACAAAGGATGCATGTTAGAACCAGGTATAAACAGGGCTTAAGAGGTCTGAACCTCTTGAAGATGTCGCAAGGTGTGTTCACTATGTCGCCTAATTACCCCGTTCCTTCGGGAAAGCATGTCCCCCGCTACATTCTAACAAGTGTCTTCTAACAAGTCGTTTTTGATGGATGTGCTGGGGAGCCATCCCAATTCTGACACCAATGTAGACTGTCAATACACCAAAAGGTTTGAACATCTTGACGTAGTTGCTAGGTATTGTAGGCCTACTAAGGTTGCTGCAATATATAGAAATACGGCAAATTAATTTGTGAGCCACTAATCAACCATTTTAAAACCTCTGTTTTTTAAACCTCTGTTTTTTTCTGTTTTTTAAAGCCACACTAAGATGTGCATTTTACAGCAAAGAGTGCTGGGACACCAATACAAATGTAATGGAGCGATGCACCTCGTGACAATTTTACATGCAAATAGCACCTGCTTTTTGTTGACAACTCATGGGTCTGAATAACTTTGTAACATACTTGAAATAATAGGCTTTTTGAATGTTAAAGGGGAAATCAGTGATTCAAAGAAAAAAAACAAGCAGGTACTTGCTTTGGTAAACAGCTGATGAATGGGTCTGGAGAAATGTAACCACTCTCAAATTCAGACAGAGCTATGGATGCAATGACTGGCCAACCGTGTGATAAAAATCCTGGTTTAAAACGACAATGACAAACGGTATTAAAACAGGGTTATGGCGGGGTTCAATCAGAAAACAATCAATCAGAAAACTGCTTGATGGGGTACGACAGTTTAACTTAGTTCATGTGGCGATTATACGTGAAATTATTCAATAATCAATGGCTATTTCATTCATTTAAAAGTCAAGAAATGGATGTGCCAAACCCAGATTGCCCCTTTAAGCTTTGTCTATGATGTTCAATATGACAATAAGTGTTTGAAAATCGTCTGTTAATTTCCTGTTGCAAAATACCCCCTCCATTTATTTTCTAGTTGTGGGTTTATATATCTTTTTCTAACATGCTTGCTGTTGAGTAACTTGGGATGAGGTGAAATACTGTCTTTCCTCATTCTGTGGAGACATTGCAGCAGTCCTGGGACCACAGATTGCCCCACAGAGACATTGAGGGTAATTTCAACACACACATGCACTCTCATAGCCATTGCATGCACCAGCATCAGTATACAGCTAACTATGCATTGTCTTACTCCCTGTTTAACAAACATAACATTTCCTAGAGGTAAAGAAAAAAGAAAGACTGTGAGCACATATCATGGTACTTTATCAAAGATGTGTGGCCCCCAAAAATGTTTTCCTATCTATCTGTCCCTTGACTGCAATCGCTGCCACAGGAAGGCTCACTCCTGTGTGCTGATGCTATCTTTTTTGGTTTTCTGTCCTGTGCTGTGTTGAAATATTACCCGTCCCACAAAGGCTGGCCCAGCTTTCTACCCATAAAACGACCATGTCATTGTGTTTGTTTTTAACGGCCTTTGTGAACAGAGTGAAGGGGGGGCATCTCTATATGTGCCCTTACATAAAATACTTCACTGGATAACTGGGTTTAGGCATAGCCATTACTATAGCCATTTTAGATGCAATACAATCACATGGAGGAGATTGGGCTAAAGTGGAATTATTATTATATTGAGGTGTGTTATGTTATATTGTCAGCTAAAATGAGAAATGGCATATGCCTGGATTCATTTACTAATTTTCTTTTAAAGCAGTAGTGGTCACAAATGTTTAGTGTTGTTCCCAAAATACTATTTTGGTCCCTTTTTGGACCTTGATTTTTACTGTAAGTCAGCTAACATAGACAGTTGAGAAAGAGCTATAAAATATTTTTTATTAAAAAATGTTTGAATTGCACAATGACATAACTTTTGCCTGATATCTAACATTTCTTGACAACTGCCTTATTCTTAGTGGTGCTTAATTCAATGAATCTTTTTGAAACCATAAAAGTTATTGGGTAATCAGATTGGGTAATCATTCTTGCCATGTAATTTCAGAGAAAAGGTAGAGGAGGTAGAAAGTGTGCTGAAATCTGTGTCATCTAACCAAAGACAAAAGGCTTTTAAAGTACTTGGAACTTTGTGTTCTTTGACTCACAGCCTTTGTTGACTTAGGCACTAACCCTGCATTATATCAACATTTGGGATACTCCCAGATGAAAGCACTTACGTGACTGTTTTATAACAATGTACAATTTCCACCAATGTAACAAAAGAGCATATTTTCATACAGAACCACACATAGTTGCTGTCATTCTCTACAACATTCCCAACACACTCAACAGCCCTCTTCCCTGGCTGCATTCTCACCCCTGGGCTGTAGGTGACGCTGTGACAAGATGTGTTTGAGAGTGTCCAATTCATGTGTGAGTTGCCCTATGAGAATCTGCAGCCGGTGGTTCTCCTCATGCAGCTGCAGAGCCCTTTGGTGGGTGAGCTGTATGCGCCGCCTGGCCTTGTCTCGGCTCTTCCTCACGGCAATATTGTTCCTCTCCCGCCGCAGTCGATACTCCATGGTGTCCTTGGTCAGGCCCCTCTTCTGCAGGGGGCTTCGCAGGGGGCCGGGAGGAAGGGGGAGGAGGAAGGGAGAAAAGTCCTGTAGGACAGGGAGGAGGGATGTAGAGGGTTTGGAAGGAAGAGATAACTTTGAAATTAAAAAAGACTAAATGGATGCAAAAAGAAAAAAACGTAACATTGAACTTCATGTTAACTGCAACATTATGCATTCTCATGAACACAGAACCCAAGCGGCGTATCCATATACCTGTTGCAGTATGTGACTCTGTTGGCCGACATTCTCTGTGGAAGGTGTGTTGTGACAAGGTGCGTAGGACAGGTATGACAATCCCATCATCTGCTCTGTCATTCTGTTACTGCCCGTCCTGACCAATCCCTGAGCCCCCATCGACTGGCTGTATGGAATCCCGTCCATCTGAGTCATATCATTGGTAAAGGGTGCCGGGGTCAATGGGTCAGGGTTCAAGGCCACGGTTGTAGAAGCGTGGGTGGGAGTCTGACCGAAGGTTGTGAATGTGGCAGAAACTGGAGGGCTATACTCTTGAATGACAGAACACTGAGACATCTGTTAGGGATTCAGACACATTATAGTAATGTTCACACACATTCATTATCACGTCCATTGTTAATGAATTACATGATAACTATAGGCCTATTGTAGTGGTTTAAATTGTATAACAACATTCTCAAGATTTATTTCCATCTATGATGAAATTCTCTTTTTAAACGACACGTAGCCTACAGTACATAACTGTCGGTTATGTACGCGTTTCAATATATTATGAGCATTTCCCACCAGGATATTGACTGACTTACCTCTGAATTTGTTTATCGCCGTACTGCCTTTTCTATTTTGTGAGTTCCTCCCTCAATGTTCTGCTCATAAACACTGTAAAGACAGGTACTCATCTGATTATCACACCATCACTTCCTCTAAGTTAAACACCACCTCTCTCTCGCTCTCGCTCTCTCTCTCTCTCTCTCTCTCTCTCTCATCACCCATGGGCTTGTTTTTTCTTATCGTCTTGTTTCTTGCCTTTAATTTACTTCTCCTTTTTTAGGATCACATCCTGACATTATTGGGGTTTTTTACATTTAAAAAATGTATATGTGGCTGTACATTGGCATCTTTAAAGAAACATTCTGGGATATTTGTTTACAGTTTTTTCTGAATGCTTAAACACTAACAGTGATTCTTGAAGTACTATCTCTGAAACCATTAACACTTGTAGCCAATGCATTTACCAAGTGTGCCAAATTGAATGGATGTTCTCTGCTGTACACTCATATTGCAATTTAAAAACACACTTCTAGCAAAATCGTAAACATTGGTCTCTATATTGATACACTATTTCAACAATTGCTTTTCCACATTGACAGATGTGAAAACACTTTTAGATAATGAGTTCACTTACAAATCGGAGCTTGAGCACTATAAATAGGCCACAGGTAAACATTTGGTTTGGACAACAATGGAGGCCAATATTGGACAGAGAGTAAGATTTTATTTTTATTGACCTTTATTTAACTAGGCAAGTCAGTTAATAAGAACAAATTTTTATTTTCAATGACGGCCTAGGAACAGTGGGTTAACTGCCTGTTCAAGGGCAATGGGTGAGAACTAGAGGAGGACGAGGAGGTGAAGAAGTAAGAGGAGGGGAAGGAAGAGGTGAAGTAGGACGGGGAGAAGGAGAGGACAGGGAAGAGGAAGATGAAGGGGAGTCAGGAACACAATAACTGATGAAATCAGAGCGACTGTGGTTGACCATGTTGTCAACCATGGGATGAGCATGAGGGAGGCTGGGCAACAGGTTCAACCAAATCTGAGCCGCTATACTGTTGCAGGTATCATCCGGATATTTCAAAATGATATAACACCATATTCCAAAACGTCAACAGAGTGAGTCTCTCTGCACTGTCTCCTCTACTGAAACACAAAAGAATTAGGATGAAGCAGCTTTACAGAGGCCCTTTCAAAAGAAACTCAGACCGTGTAAAACAGCTGAGATATGAATATGTGCAGGTAAGCTATTACAATCCTATCATTGGTACTGGATCTGGAAGTGTATGGTGCTACATCATATTGACTGATCCCTGTCTTTTCGCACTGTGCTACATTGTTTTGTCTTGTCTCTTTGAGAGAGTCATGGAACTAGAAGCAGATGCAGTGCATCATGAGCTAATATATGTGGACGAGGCAGGTTTCAACCTTGCAAAAACAAGGGGCCACGACAAAAATATAATCGGGCACGTGCCATCATCAGCGTCTCGGGACAACGTGGTGACAACATAACAACGTGTGCGGGTATTAGTCAAAACCGCGTCCTTCACCATCATGCAATCCTAGGCCCATACAACACTGCACCCATTATCACATTTCTGGAAACCCTCCACAACAGACGAATTCCTAATGACCAGGGACCAGAGCAGCCCAGGTACATTATCATCTGGGACAATGTTAGTTTCCACCGGGCTGCTGTGGTACGCAATTGGTTCACAAGTCACCCACTTTTCACTGCGCTCAATCTCCCCCCAAACTCTCCGTTCTTGAATCCTATTGAATAATGATTCTCTGCATGGCGTCGGAACGTGTATGATCGCCAGCCCCACCAACGCATCCTCTTCTACAGGCAATGGATGAGGCTTGTGGAGACATCGATCAGGGTTCATGCCAGGCCTGGGTACGGCACTCCAGGCGGTACTTTCCACGCTGCCTAGCTCAAGACAACATCGCATGTGATGTGGATGAAGTTTTATGGCCAGACCCACAAAGAATGCGAGATGGAGCCTAATTTTTTTCTAGCACAAATGTTTTTGTTTTCTTCTACTGCGCTTTTGTTCTTTGAGGAGTGTTGGAACATTTTGAGGAAAAACAAAAACACTTTTCCCCCTTATTTGTATTGATAGTGTGTTATATTCGGGAATACACATCCATACTTTACACATTTGGATACCTGTGTGTATGTGTGTTTACTACATGTATGACACAACTTGATAGCAAACTGCTATGCCCTGCACACAGAACAAGCAAAAGCCACAAGTGCTTTTCATTTATACTGTCAGTGCGTAGTTGGTGCTTCGTGTGCTTATTCAAATGATAGTTTGTGTGTACTGTATTGAGGCAAAAACACAATTTTTTAAAAAGAGTTTGAAGAGTTTTGCAAGAATTGGTTGCTTTGCAAGAGATGTATAATGTTTTACTGGGTTGGTGCTTCGTGTGCTTATTCAAATGATAGTTTGTGTGTACTGTATTGAGGCAAAAACACAATTTTTTTTAAAGAGTTTGAAGAGTTTTGCAAGAATTGGTTGCTTTGCAAGAGATGTATAATATTTTACTGGTTTGGTGCAAAGTTTTGTGGTTAGTGTGTAGAGTTTTGCAAAAATAGCCAATAGTTTCAAAGATAGTGTCTCAGCAATCAGAAAAAAATGTAATGCTGTTCTATGGTCAATAATATATAACCATTAATTATTTAAGAATATAACCTATAAATGCCGCATGAACTTAATACATCTCAACTGTCTTATCTATAGAAGTACATCGCCTACAACATCATCGGTCTTATACTACACCAGTGTACAAAATTGCAACCATTTCTAAAAACATGTTTTCCCTTTGTCATTATGGGGTATTGTGTGTAGATGGGTGAGAATGTTTTTTAAATTCAGGCTGTAACACAACAAAATGTGTCATAAGTCAAGGGGTATGCATACTTTATGCATACTGTATTTGTGTGGATATACGAAATGCTTATGTTTCTAGCTCCAATAGTGCAGCAATATCTAGCAACACAGTAACAATACACACATGATCCAAAAAGTTTACAAATATTTGAAATATCAGAAGAGCAATATCAGAGTCTAGATATAGTTGTATAGATTGAGCCATGACTACAATACAGTATATAAATATAAAGTGGGTAAAACAGTATGTAAACCTTGTTAAAGTGACCAGTGTTCAATGACTATATACAGTGCCTTCAAATATTCAGACCCCTTGATTTTTCCCAAATTTTGTTACGTTACAGCCTTATTCTAAACTTATTTAATAACTAACAATCCTCAGCAATCCACACAAGATACCCCATAATGACAAAGCGGAAATAGGTTTTTACCCCGAGACTTGATGCTGTAATTGCTGTCAAAGGTGCTTCAACAAAGTACAGAGTAAAAGGTCTGAATATCTATGTAAATGTGATATCATTTTTAATTTTTAATAAATTAGCACAAAAAAATGTAAAATCTGTTTTTGCTTTGTCATTATGGTTTAACGTGTGTAGAGTGATGAGGGGTAAAAACAATTTAATCAATTTTAGAATAAGGCTGTAATGTAACAAAATGTGGAAAAAGTCAAGGGGTCTGAATACTTCCCGAAGGCACTGTACATGGGGCAGCACACGTCCATAACCCAAAATATGAGGTTATTATGTTGTGTAAGTTGTTTAAGTTTTATTCACCATGGGCATTTTGCATAAGTGCATTTTCCATAATTATTTGGATATGTAGTCAGCGTGATACGAATTACGAAACTCTTTCTTGCGATTCCACTGTCCCTTAGCGATTTCCGTACATGCAACTTTCAATCAAAATGGCGGCTTCCTATAGCGAAAACGTGAGTTGAGCTTTATGTTTTTCGTTTTATGTCAAGATTTTGGATCTCTCTTTAAACGTTTCAAGAGTATTACCCTTATTGCTGCCATATCTCATGATTGAACACACCGCAATTATCCAGCCACTTCACACAGGGCGCGCCATAGCTAACAAATTAGCTTAGCTAGTAACGTTAGCTAAATCCTGTAGCTAGCTAACGTTAGCTGTACTAGTTAACTATGGGACAGTGTTTGCCTGGGCTTACCAACTTCGAAAGCAGTACTTATTGTAATATTTTGATTTGCTATTTTCTTTCAGGATTTGATTGACAGTGATGGCCCCAATGCTGTGCGGCTGTTGAACAGTCTTACTGAACAGGTTAGGTTCAGAATACAGCTAGCTACAGATTTGACACCAGATAATGAGATATAACCAAAGATTTGTGGCATCCATTACTGAGCGTTAACGTTACAGGGTTGCCTATGCCAAACGACCTATACTAAACGTCTAAATTGTCTGTGACCAGTTGCAGGTGTTTCTTTTACATTTCGAAAAGGCTCCATTATTAAAATGAAAATTTCGCTTCAAGAAATAATCCAACAATGTGTACACCGCCATCTTGTCTATTTCAAATCTTCTCTCATTGATTGAGGCAGGTGGGTCCACCCCAAAGTGCTTCATGTCATGATGACACTCCCCTGTCTTGATCAATGAGAGATTTATTGACAAGATGTCTGCGTACACTTCATGGAGCAAACATTTGTATTTATTTTAGAACCACCTGCAACTGGGCACATACATTTTAGAAGATTCAGTTGAAAAATCTATGACAACGTTTTGTATAGGCAAACCTGTAACGTCCAGTAATTGATACCAAAAATCTTTGCTTATATCACATTATCTGGTGTATGGTCTGTAGTTAGAATTCAGCCGGCTGTTTGTCTTCTGTAGCTTCCTTGCTAATGATGTGACATAGCTACGGTAGTGTTGTTTATCAGTCATATCTATTACTAGTTACTGAGATCTATTACCAGTCACTCAGGTGTTTAAGGTCTGTCTGTACACATTCAATCCTAGGTGGCATCAGTTACAGGGCAGGTTCGAGATTTGTTAAAGAGGGTCCAAGGTGGAAAATTCCAAACATCCAAGGTAAGTACTATAATAGGATTCACTCATATGGTCACATAAACAGGAAGCATTGTCTCGCTCAAATGCTTTATGCAAATGTACATTTCCCACTCTCTTGTAGGGTTTGTCTTTCCTTGACCTTAGATATCAGCTGCTGCTGTTTTACCTGCAAGATGTCACTCACCTGATCAGTCTTAAATCAGAGGGTGGTAGTGTGAAAGACAGTGGCGCCCTTCACAGACTGGTCACTGTCAGAACAGTAAGATGCCCTTCATTGCTGGTCACTACATGTTGTACCACTCAGTGTGTGGGGCTGTGCATGTGCAACCTCTCCCATTTTCATCATCCCAAATTCAAATTACTGTTGACTTTTTGCATAGTCTTCTTGGTCTTGTTTGGGCTCATGAATGCCATCTTGGACCTCTGTTGCTATATTCTAACTATTGTGTTTCTCTACTAGGTTTTAGAGAAGATGCGCCCTCTGGACCAGAAACTGAGATATCAGATTGATAAATTGGTGCGCACAGCAGTGACTGGGAGCTTAGGTGAGATGTGATATTGAGGAAAGGAAGCAAGTCTTTAATTGTTATGAAAAATGTATGTACTAATCAGAATGCATGTGATATACATTCCTTGATTGTATTGTAAATTGTTTATTTTATATTTTGTAGGGGAAAATGACCCCTTGCAGTTCCGTCCCAATCCGGATAACCTTGTTAGCAAAGTAAGCACTTCTCATCTCTTGGCATCCCTCAGTCTATGTTAGATGAATACAATTATAAACCGGGTAGTTTGACTCCTGGATGCTGATTGGCTGAAAGTCGTGGTATATCAGACATAATAAACTAGGTGGTTCGAGCCCTGAATGCTGATTGGCTGACAGCCGTGCGTGGTATATCAGACCATATACCACAGGTTTGACAAAAGATGTATTGTTACTGTTCTAATTACGTTGGTAACCAGTTCATAATAGCATTAAGGCACCTTGGGGGTTTGTGGTATATGGCCAATATACCACTGCTAAGTGCTGTATCCAGGCACTCTGCATTGTGCATAAGAGCAGCCCTTAGCCACCGTATGTTGGCCATATACCACATCCCCTCGGGCCTTATTGCTTAATTATATTATTATTATTCATTGTGTTCTTTGTTCCCTATCACAGAATGAAATCTGGTTTGCACAACAGCTTATGAATGTCTTTAAAAAATGTTTTTTTAATTCCATAGCTAAGTGAATCAGAAGACTCGGGGGATGAAGATGGTGGAGAGAAGGCTGAAGGCGCTGAGAAAAAAGTGCCATCTAGTGGCAAGAAATATGTTCCCCCCAAGATTGCCCCAATGCACTATGGTAATGTCAAATATAAGTTGTTTTTTAAATCTTCCTCTGTTGAATCGTATGTACACCCCCCTCCCCCCCCATTAAAAATGCACCCAAAGCTGTCTTATTTCTGTGATGGATGATTTTACAAAACCATGGCTGTGATGTAAATGTATATAAGACCTCTTTACTTGATCAACAGAGGGAGACCTGACCGATGCAGACAAAAAGAAGGAGCTGGCGGACAAGCAGAGGCGTGCCGCCCTCCGCAGCTCTGTGATCCAGGAACTCCGGCAGCAGTACAGCGACGCTCCCGAGGAGATCCGCGAGCACAGGGATTTCCAGACAGATAGACAGAGCCGAGAGCAGCTGCACAGGTCCGTGCTGTCATCATCAGACACATTGATCACACAATCATCAATTAGATGATTGATTTGTGACTCATTTAACTGTCTAGTACTACAGTAGTTTGAACCCTCTCATCTGGAGGGAGTCCTTTCATGTATTTATTTTCTTCCTTTAGGAAAAACTTTGAGGAGTCGATGATGGTGCGTCTGCAAGTGCCCCGAAATGAGAGAAGTGCTAAGAAGAGAGGAATGCTGGGAATGTCTGGTCAGCTGAGTGGCATCACACGGTTCAGTGACATCACGGCCCTGACGGGCG
Organism: Oncorhynchus nerka; assembly: GCF_034236695.1. Lineage (NCBI taxonomy): Eukaryota > Metazoa > Chordata > Actinopteri > Salmoniformes > Salmonidae > Oncorhynchus > Oncorhynchus nerka. The sequence goes on along the minus strand of NC_088401.1, from coordinate 25,448,268 downwards.
GAGAGGGACAGGTGAGTTGGACACATTTACGTGACACACACCAGTCTTCTACAGGTCACACTCCTTGCTGACATGCGGTGATTGATCATATAAGATATATATGCCATTTCGCAGCTGCTTTTATCCAAAGCGACTTAGTCATGCTTGCATAATATTTTACATACAGGTGGTCCCAGGAATAATGGGCACACTTCAGATTTATTCTCCACTGCTGTGGAGTGTTGATATAAACATTCTCTGTCCCTCCCTCCAGGACACAGATAACCCGGGGCCCAAGAAGAAGAAGAAGAAACTAATGAAGAAGAAAACTAAAAGAAAAGGTGAGCCTGAGTTTTGTTGACATCATTGAATATGTTTACATGCACAGTATTAATTTGATATTAATCTGATTATGGCAGTAGGCAGATTATGCAATAGTCATGTAAACACCTTACTCTGCTTATCTTAATATGCGTACGGTCAAAAATGAAGTAAGCATACACCGATTAAAACAATCTTTCGAATTATTAAGACACATAAACACCTTAATCGGCGGTCCAGCGGTGTATTTGATCTGCGCATGTGCTGAGCGAGCTTCCCTCTTTAGTGCGAGTGAAGTGTTTGGAACAATTGAATGCATGTGTTTTTGAAGTAGTTTTCACATACAAATGTTATATGTCTGAACTCCGATTCAAATATGCTTCCCAAAAATAACATGGACGCTGTGGTAGAACGTTTATTTTTGTTGGTTATTTTATGCATTTATCAGAGTGCCGTCAAATTCAAATTAAAACATGTTTTATTAGTTGCATACACATATTTAGCAGATATTGCCGGTGTAGTGAAATGCTTGTGTTCCTAGCTCCAACAGCGCAGTAGTGAAATGCTTGTGTTCCTAGCTCCATCAGCGCAGTAGTGAAATGCTTGTGTTCCTAGCTCCAACAGCGCAGTAGTGAAATGCTTGTGTTCCTAGCTCCATCAGCGCAGTAGTGAAATGCTTGTGTTCCTAGCTCCAACAGCGCAGTAGTTAAATGCTTGTGTTCCTAGCTCCATCAGCGCAGTAGTGAAATGCTTGTGTTCCTAGCTCCAACAGCGCAGTAGTGAAATGCTTGTGTTCCTAGCTCCAACAGCGCAGTAGTGAAATGCTTGTGTTCCTAGCTCCAACAGCGCAGTAGTGAAATGCTTGTGTTCCTAGCTCCAACCAGTAGTGAAATGCTTGTGTTCCTAGCTCCTAAACAGCGCAGTAGTGAAATGCTTGTGTTCCTAGCTCCAACAGCGCAGTAGTGAAATGCTTGTGTTCCTAGCTCCAACAGCGCAGTAGTGAAATGCTTGTGTTCCTAGCTCCAACAGCGCAGTAGTGAAATGCTTGTGTTCCTAGCTCCAACAGCGCAGTAGTGAAATGCTTGTGTTCCTAGCTCCAACAGCGCAGTAGTGAAATGCTTGTGTTCCTAGCTCCAACAGCGCAGTAGTGAAATGCTTGTGTTCCTAGCTCCAACAGCGCAGTAGTGAAATGCTTGTGTTCCTAGCTCCATCAGCGCAGTAGTGAAATGCTTGTGTAGCTCCAACAGCGCAGTAGTGAAATGCTTGTGTTCCTAGCTCCAACAGCGCAGTAGTGAAATGCTTGTGTTCCTAGCTCCAACAGCGCAGTAGTGAAATGCTTGTGTTCCTAGCTCCAACAGCGCAGTAGTGAAATGCTTGTGTTCCTAGCTCCAACAGCGCAGTAGTGAAATGCTTGTGTTCCTAGCTCCATCAGCGCAGTAGTGAAATGCTTGTGTTCCTAGCTCCCAACAGCGCAGTAGTGAAATGCTTGTGTTCCTAGCTCCAACAGCGCAGTAGTGAAATGCTTGTGTTCCTAGCTCCCAACAGCGCAGTAGTGAAATGCTTGCGTTCCTAGCTCCATCAGCGCAGTAGTGAAATGCTTGTGTTCCTAGCTCCATCAGCGCAGTAGTGAAATGCTAGCTCCCAACAGCGCAGTAGTGAAATGCTTGTGTTCCTAGCTCCCAACAGCGCAGTAGTGAAATGCTTGTGTTCCTAGCTCCATCAGCGCAGTAGTGAAATGCTTGTGTTCCTAGCTCCCAACGGCGCAGTAGTGAAATGCTTGTGTTCCTAGCTCCAACAGCGCAGTAGTGAAATGCTTGTGTTCCTAGCTCCCAACAGCGCAGTAGTGAAATGCTTGTGTTCCTAGCTCCAACAGCGCAGTAGTGAAATGCTTGCGTTCCTAGCTCCCAACAGCGCAGTAGTGAAATGCTTGCGTTCCTAGCTCCATCAGCGCAGTAGTGAAATGCTTGCGTTCCTAGCTCCCAACGGTGCAGTAGTGAAATGCTTGTGTTCCTAGCTCCAACAGCGCAGTAGTGAAATGCTTGTGTTCCTAGCTCCCAACGGCGCAGTAGTGAAATGCTTGTGTTCCTAGCTCCATCAGCGCAGTAGTGAAATGCTTGTGTTCCTAGCTCCCAACGGTGCAGTAGTGAAATGCTTGTGTTCCTAGCTCCAACAGCGCAGTAGTGAAATGCTTGTGTTCCTAGCTCCCAACAGCGCAGTAGTGAAATGCTTGTGTTCCTAGCTCCAACAGCGCAGTAGTGAAATGCTTGTGTTCCTAGCTCCATCAGCGCAGTAGTGAAATGCTTGCGTTCCTAGCTCCATCAGCGCAGTAGTGAAATGCTTGTGTTCCTAGCTCCAACAGCGCAGTAGTGAAATGCTTGTGTTCCTAGCTCCAACAGCGCAGTAGTGAAATGCTTGTGTTCCTAGCTCCAACAGCGCAGTAGTGAAATGCTTGTGTTCCTAGCTCCAACAGCGCAGTAGTGAAATGCTTGTGTTCCTAGCTCCATCAGCGCAGTAGTGAAATGCTTGTGTTCCTAGCTCCATCAGCGCAGTAGTATCTAAAAATTCACAACAATCTAAAAGTAAAAGAATGCAATTAATAAATATATAAATATTAGGACAAGCAATGTCAGTGGCATGGACTAGTATACAGTATATACATATGAAATGAGTAAAACAGCATGTAAACACTATTAAAGTGGCCAGTGTTCCATGTCTATGTATAAAGGGCAGCAGTCTCGAAGGTGTAGAGTTGGGTAACCAGGTGGTAGCCGGCTTGTGACAGTGACTATGTTCAGGGCAGGGTACTGGGTGGAGGCCGGCTAGTGATGGCTGTTTTTCAGTCTCTCGGTCACAGCTTTGCTGCACCTGTACTGACCTCACCCTCTGGATGATATGGGGGCGTACAGGCCATGGCTCGGGTGGTTGATATCCTTGATGATCAGTAGCCTGATTTCGGACGTGTCCATGTAAACAGGATTATTAGGGAAATCGTTTTTCTTGCAAAGCATGTAAACGTTAATTGAACTACTACTAATCTGACAATCAAATTGTGTGCATTGCATTTAACAGTACTCATTGTCAGGCCATCAGTGATTTTATTTTATGTTCAATTTTGTATTCAATTGATTCTCAATGTTAGACCATTTTACAATGACTTGGAGTGCAGTGATTATGCATCGTTAGTTAATCAACATTGTTCTTTGCCTGCAGCTTTCAGAAGATAGGATCACAAATGGAATCCTAAAACCACAAAGCAGGATGAAGAATGGTGATTTAGGCTAAATGGGACAATTCACTTTGAAAAACTTTTCAGGATTGTTTTGTGATTGTAGGTGCTTAAACCATGTGTATTATAAAGGAGAATTTCACCCAATGTGTTTTCTTTCTTTGATATTATCATTAGTCCTTGTTTGACAGTCAGTCCTGTGTGCATTTCAAGATGACGCTCCAAAACATTTGAATATGCAAATTTCCCCCCATTTCGAATTCACGGGGCAGATATGTTTTCCTTATTGGGCATCAATGGTGACTGGTTAAACCACACTTTCTGGACAAGGGATTTTTATTTAAAACTGCAATTTAAGGACAATCAAACATGGTCTAATAGAATATGGTTAAACATTTATCCAAACTGAATTCACTCTTGCTCAAATTCAAGTGTATTGTTGAATTACATTAACTCATCGTCTACTGCCCATATTTTGTAACATAAGAGGCTATTGGATAGATAATTTTAAATTGAAAAAAAAAAAACAGTAAAAAAAAACAACACAATCCACGGTCACTGTGGCAGACAAAATACAAAAGTTAATTTTTTTGCAGAAGCAGCACTATCAGTAATTGCATAAAATATTTCCAGTTTTAGCAGAGACAACTAGCAAATTAGTTTCACAGCACCTTACATGTATACAGACACTTCCTTAGTCACCCCGTTCACTCTGTCCAGTTTGAAATGTAGTGGAGACCATCGAACCTGGGCTTTCTGTTAGAGGTCATAGGTGAGCTTTTCACGAGGAAGAAAGTCAATCCACATTTTAAATGTAGGAGAGGAGTTAAAGCCCACAGTAAGAGAATACATTTTTTGCCATAGTATGTGATAATCAAACACTTTCTCTCACATTTTCATTAAGACGATCGAGACACGGGCTCATAAACTACATCAAAATATTTTCTGTGCAGCAGTATGTATAGATTGCCAAAATTGGGTCATCTCTACAACTCCAATACATGCATATAAGTTCCACTTTCAGAGATAGGTCATTTACAATCAGGAGAAATTTTGAATTTTATGGCATCTTTACTTCCAAGTATTTGATTGTTTCTTCCTAAGCTAATAAAACCTCATTCACTGCTTAAGTAAGGTTTATTTTACATATAACACGTACATGGTATGCTCCACAAATACAAAAATGCAATTTGCCTTGAAGTAAAATGTGTAAATTGTTAGAATAGTCATTCTAACTCGGTGAGGGTGTTAGGCACCTGCATCTTAATAAGGGCGCTGGAACAGATCAAGGTCACTGTTTCTTGTCTGTCCTATCCATGTTCACGAAGCATAGTCCTGCCTTTCAGGCAGAAGCTTTTACTCTTTTTGCCAAAATCAAGCATAAAAGTAGAAACTAGCGATTTAAAAAAACAGCAGCAGGCCAACTTTACTTTCTCAAAAGAACTGTAATTGTAATGTCAAAGTGAAGATTTCAGCCTAAATAGACATACACAATATTAATTATTTATCATGAGGGCCATAAACAATACCTAGTAATGCTTATTTATACTGCCAGAAATATTAAAATGAGGGCACACCTAACAGTACAAATAACTTATTTTTTTTAAATAAAAAAACATGTTTTCCCCTTTTCAACAGAAGTGGTGGAATAGGGCTTGAAATACTTTTCTAAATATAGTAAGCAAAATAAACAATTTACTATATTTAACCCTAACTGTAAAATACATCATACTGAATGACATTACAAAATTGGCACCATTTCATAACAGAAGACTGATAATTTTTTATGGAGCTAGATAGCTGCCAAAAGGTTTAACGTACATATTGTTAGGATTGTAAGAAAAGCCATGCGTGAAATGTAGACGTGTTACGATTATGGACTAACATTTTAGGCTTGAACAAATCTTGTTGCAATTCTGACATATAATAATACCTAGTTTTGGAAGTTTCCTCTCACCAACAACGTACACCAAACGGGCTGTTAGTGCTACTCGAATGAACATAACACCGTATAAAAAAAAAAACAGAAGTCAAGGAAAGAGGTATCCTGCACATTTTCAGGTTAAAAGTCTTGTTTCTCTAATAGTCCTCAGTTGAGTTTACTCCACATTTAGGTCACTAAATGTGCCTGGTTCTCTCCAGACCTGACTGCCCTTAACCAACACAAAAACATCCTATGGCGTTCTGCATTAGCATCAAACAGCCCCCATGATATGCAACTTTTCAGGGAAGCTAGAAGCCAAGGCTAGCTTTTTCAAGCAGAAATTTGCTTCCTGCAACACAAACTCAAAAATGTTCTGGGACACTATAAAGTCCTTGGAGAATAAGAACACCTCCCAGCTGCCCACTGCACTGAGGATAGGAAACACTGTCACTACCGATAAATCCACTATAATTGAGAATTTCAATATGCATTTTCTTACGGCTGGCCATGCTTTCCACCTAGCTACCCCTACCCTGGTCAACAGCACTGCACCCCCGCACAGCAACTCGCCTAAGCCTTTCCCATTTCTCCTCCCAAATCCAGTCAGCTGATGTTCTGAAAGAGCTGCAAAATCTGGACCCCTACAAATCAGCCGGGCTAGACAATCTGGACCCTTTCTCTCTAAAATTATCTGCCGAAATTATTGCAACCCCTATTACTAGCCTGTTCATCCTCTCTTTCGTGTCGTCTGAGATTCCCAAAGATTGGAAAACAGCTGCAGTCATCCCCCTCTTCAAAAAGGGGGACAATCTTGACCCAAACTGCTACAGACCTAGATCTATCCTACCCTGCCTTTCTAAGGTCTTCGAAAGCCAAGTCAACAAACAGATTACCGACCATTTCGAATCCCACCATACCTTCTCCGCTATGCAATCTGGTTTCAGAGCTGGTCATGGGTGCACCTCAGCCACGCTCAAGGTCCTAAACAATATCTTAACCGCCATCGATAAGAAACAATACTGTGCAGCCGTATTCATTGACCTGGCCAAGGCTTTCGACTCTGTCAATCACCACATCCTCATCGGCAGACTCGATAGCCTTGGTTTCTCAAATGATTACCTCGCCTGGTTCACCAACTATTTCTCTGATAGAGTTCAGTGTGTCAAATCAGAGGGCCTGTTGTCCGGGCCTCTGGCAGTCTCTATTGGGGTGCCACAGGGTTCAATTCTTGGACCGACTCTCTTCTCTGTATACATCAATGATGTCTCTCTTGCTGCTGTTGAGTCTGATCCACCTCTACGCAGATGACACCATTCTGTATACTTCTGGCCCTTCTTTTGACTGGGTTAACAACCCTCCAGACGAGCTTCAATGCCATACAACTATCCTTCCGTGGCCTCCAATTGCTCTTAAATACAAGTAAAACTAAAGGCATGCTCTTCAACCGATCGCTGCCTCCACCTGCCCGCCCGTCCAACATCACTACTCTGGACGGTTCTGTCTTAGAATATGTGGACAACTACAAATAGCTAGGTGTCTGGTTTGACTGTAAACCCTCCTTCCAGACTCTCATCAAACATCTCCAATCCAAAGTTAAATCTAGAATTGGCTTCCTATTTCGCAACAAAGCCTCTTTCACGCATACTGCCAAACATACCCTTGTAAAACTGACCATCCTACTGATCCTCGACTTCGGCGACGTCATTTACAAAATAGCCTCCAATACCTTACTCAATAAATTGGATGCAGTCTATCACAGTGCCATCCGTTTTGTCACCAAAGCCCCATATACTACCCACCACTGCGACCTGTACGCTCTCGTTGGCTGGCCCTCGCTCCATACTTGTCGCCAAACCCACTGGCTCCAGGTCATCTACAAGACCCTGCTAGGTAAAGTCCCCCCTTATCTCACCTCGCTGGTCACCATAGCAGCACCCACCTGTAGCACGCGCTCCTGCAGGTAAATCTCTCTGGTCACCCCCAAAACCAATTCTTACTTTGGCCGCCTTGCCTTCCAGTTCTCTGCTGCCAATGACTGGAACGAACTGCAAAAATGTCTGGAACTGGAAACACTTATCCCCCTCACTAGCTTTAAGCACCAGCTGTCAGAGCAGCTCACAGATTACTGCACCTGTACATAGCCCATCTATAATTTAGCCCAAACAACTACCTCTTCCCCTACTGCATTCATTTAGTTATTTTGCTCCTTTGCACCCCCATTATTTCTATCTTTACTTTGCACATTCTTCCACTGCAAATCTACCATTCCAGTGTTTTTTAAATTAAATGTTTTACTTGCTATATTGTATTTACTTTGCCACAATGGCATTTTTTGCCTTTACCTCCCTCCCTCGTTTGCTACTGTATTATTGACTGTATGTTTGTTTTACTCCATGTGTGACTCTGTGTTGTTGTACGTGTCGAACTGCTTTGGCCAGGTCGCAACTTGCCTACCTGGTTAAATAAAGGTGAAATAAATAAACTAATGTAATAGATTTGTTTGCCAGCACAAGTCTAGATAGCGCTAGCTGTATTATACCTACAACAGGAAAGTTCCAGGCCGCTAGGTGTATCTCTACAGCATGGGTGACGTAGACATCCCCATGTATGCACTTGATCAAAATATGACTAATTCAATATTGCACCATCCCATTCTCTGGGCTCTGCAATCATAACCAGTAGTATATACCAGGAATAATGAAACATTCACTAAACACCCATTATTAATCTATGAATTATGACCACTGGTGTCTTTAGATTATTTTTAAATGTATTTCATCGTTCAATCTTGCCAAATCATATTCTGTAGGAGGATTTAATATGAATTTAAAGTATTTTGACATTTATATGGATCGGGTCATAAACATCTGAGGTTAAACGTAGGCTAAATCTGGCAATCCCACACTTTACAATACCTCTGTTGCAGTGGTTTTAGGTAGTCTCCGTATTTGCCTTTTCCTCCATCGCGACACTGCTTCCCAGTTGAAGAGCTTGTGATTTCTATACAGCACCATGCGCCTTCCGAAAAGCACCCCTCATCTTCAGAAGATGCCCTTCTGGAGGCATACAGCCAGTCATTATTCCCTCATTTTGGCCTATTTGCCAAATGAAGTGCAGAGCATGCATGATGTGTGCAACTTATCACTCCAACACATGTGAACATTTAATTATTCCTTCATTCAAGTCAGTCATCCATTGTCATGTGTCTGAATGGCAATAGGAACTAAATCAAAGAGAATGAACGTTATTCATGTCTATTGAAATCCATGTGTGTATTCAAAAGTATCCAAAAGTTAGTCCATCACTTTAATAATTCAAAGTTTAATTTAGGCCTATTCAAATAAAATTGTAGGCATTGCAATTTTGCTATTATTTTGGGTACTGGTGTCTTGAATAACAACTCCATTTGTGTTTAACTTTTTATTATTGACCCTAGCTCACAGGCCTCTAAATACTTAAGAAAAACAGTTGAAAAAGCACATGCAGTGGCTGATAGTGAAAACAGATCTGGCAATAATAGGATCGTCTTGACCATGTGTGACCGCTTGGCTAAAACCTACCAGTTCAGGTTTTTGCCAATACTTCATATTTTGTTTTCTCATGTATTGATATAGCCTCTGTGTGGTGGGGTTGTGCAATGCACTTTCTTGGTTACTACTAATGCAAACGGCTGTAACAAGCCCACATACAGTGGAATTCACAAATACAAAATGCCTAATTTAAGCCCTACCGTTTTTGCTCCCAAATACTGGAAAGTGTGATTCATCAGGTTACATGATCACCACACCAACCCACGCAGCTATAAAATGATGCAATTAAATGGCCATTAACAGCATGGCATATTTATATAGTGGAATAGGCTTAGCCTAAATCATATTTACTTTCTTTTTTGCAGTTTTGCGGTTATTCTAGAAAAGGCTCTTCTGTGTCTTAATAGTATAATTCGCATAGGTCATTTGCTTAACAAGACCCAAGCCTATACTACGCCATCTACTGGTATAACATCGTTATTCAATGCCATTCTAAAACAAGCTCTAGCCTTATTTTGAAAATGAAAACCGGAAGCTGCAAAGAAACTAGCTTCTAAGCTAGTTGCTTGACTAGCTAACTTCGCTTAGCTACGTTCGGTTCATGTCATTTGCAGATGCCACATTCCTGACACGTTTGTACGTATAAAAATTATGTAAACAAGTAAAGGGATATGTAAAGTAATAATTGAACGTGTAACATCAAAATGTTAATTCATAGGGTTTGTACGTTTACGTTTCACGCATTGCTTTTCTTACGCTCCTAACAATTTCGGTATGTTCAATTTTTGGCAGCTATCTGGCGCCATCATGTTCTGCCCAGCGTCCTCTGAGCCACACATACGCTATTCAAATGCCTGGCGACTCGTTACAACTTCAGTTTTATGCACGACATGATTATATTATTGTGTTTTTTCATGTTGAGATCTAAATCCTTCCGAGAACACCACAGCGAGATTATACTACTTTTGCTACAATCGCTAGGGTCTCCCGTTTCATATGCGGTATTGTAAACGAAGTTGTGAGGATCACAGGCAGAGGAAATGGCTCCTTTGTCTGGATACAACAAAATGTGACGCGACGCATTGCAAATGTAATTTCACATACTGCATCTCAGATTAAAGCAGAGGACGGCATGTGAAGCGGAACAACCAGGGCCATAACGGAGAGCACAGACATTTATGTTGCGCCATTCAGATCGCACTGTACACAAATATGTCGGTTTGAACCCGTCTTGAACCGCTTAAGTATACCAAAATGCTTTGCAACCCTTGGAGAAAAAAAAACCAAACATGTAATTTTTTACAGTCTTTATTTTTTTTTCTAATTACAGACTTATGGGTTAAAAATAAAAAAGCTAAACTTTTTTTTTTTTAAACCCACTCCTGTTTCCAAAAACCAAACCCCTCCACACAAACCCACCCCCCTTAAAATAAAAGCGCCACTCTTTTTAATTAATTACTTTAGCCCCTGTGCCACTGTCCGAAACGGGGCCAGGGCCCTGGTCCCCCACCCCTTCTCTGGTCCCCCACCGCCCCTTCTCTGGTCCCATCTTTCTCACTCTCCCAACTAAAACAGCTGCTGCCATCTTGACATTAACTCGCTCTATAAATATGTGTGGTGGTTGGTTGTGTAGTGTCTGCAAAGTGTGTGGGCCTAGTGTGTGTGTGTAAGACAGCTCAACGCTTGTTGTAGTAAATGCCCCCTGCGGTAGCCCTGTGATCTCCCTGGCCCCCTCCCCCCCACACAGAAAGGATGGGGTGAGTGTGCATAGCAGGAGCAGTGAGAGAGAGAGACCCTGCCGAGACATTGGGGGGCGCCGCGGCCACCGGAGCAGGGGTTGTCAGCCTCCACTGGTCCTGAAACCTGAAACGACAAGAAGTGGTCTAATATACAGAGAGAGGAGAGGGGGAGAAAGAAGAGGGACACAGAGGAGGTGAAGGACATGGAGATGAGGTAAAGGACAAATGGGAGGAGAAGCAGCACAGAAAGGCAGAGGGGTGCAAGGAGGGGAAAAAAGTACCAGACCCACAAAATAAAGTAAAGTTGGCAGAGCTCTGGCCATGCTTTCTTGGGGTGAATGCCATGGGCTAAAAGGAGATGACATTTATTTTTTTACCCACTGAAAGGCAATCGCTGTCAGATACTGAAAACAAGAGAGCATGGGATGGAACCAAAGGGAGATGGTAACAAAAGTGATGAGTTAAAGGATGGGGCAGGGTAAGTGGCAACTGGTCAGATAGACAAGGGAATATGAGAACTCCAATACCACAACCTAAAAAATAAACAACATTTTTGCTATTGGAAGTTTCACATGTACGGTACATAAAAAAAAGCAAAAAAGATTGACTTATCCTCGATGTTTGCTTTTCAAATGTAAGCATTTGGGGGCTGTGACCCTCACACCCAGACAAAGGAGACACATCTGCAGCCTGAGATAACATCTTCTCAAAAGAAATGCCACCAAATCTCCCCAACGGCCATCATATACCTTACCAGGGTGACCGCACCAACTCCGCACACGCACGCTCACACACAATCGCACACTGCGGCCAGTTTGTCTGTCCAGGATATATTTATATATATTTTTTTGTCTTTTTTTTGTCTTTTTTCTTCTCAGGGTTCCTTCCTTTATTGGGGGACTTTTTTCATTCTTTTTTTGTATGGGGACAAGGAGGTGATAGTAAGGGTGTTTGGGGGTATTAGTAAGGGGAATACCACGATGTTGTTCGCCCTCGGCCCCTGGAAAAGAGAGAGAAAAAGAGGGTGAGTTTCTTGGCTTAAAAAGACAGACACCAATTTTAGGTGTCAAGTGTGTGTATGTGTGCAGGTAGAAAGGGGGCCTGGTGAGATCTCAATCCTTCAGGGAGACTGGGGGGGTGCATAAAGATTTTAATGTATACCATCTTAATGGCATTGTGCCTTTGATAAGTGTTGAATTACCACAATTTCAATTAAGAATAATTGACCGTACAGAAAGAAGCTGAAATCAGCTTTGTCAACAGTAAAATGTGTAATTCTCAGATTATACAGGACTATAAAAATAATAGGGGTGGGGACAGTGAGGCACTCGCTCTCCCTCTTTCTCTCTCTCTCTCCTCTTTCTCTCTGTTGAGAGCAGCTCCTGAGGTCGCTGTTGGGAGAGAACCTGAGAACAGCAGCCTCCAACCCACCCCACAAACCCTCCCAACAGAATGACAGACACACTAGAACAGTCCTTCACGTGCTATAGGACAGGCCACATACATACAGCATGCAGACAAAGACTCGACTGACCCATTCTCCTGACAACCTGGACCATCTCAACACAGACACAGCCAGCATCAAAATCAAATCACACATTGCTTTTCCATTCTCACACATCACCACCGTCAGACCCAGGCATCCAGTGCCCACAAACACAGGGGTCACACTAAAGCAGAAACCACTGGTTAGAATGCTGAAGTCAAAATCAGGCTGCAGGAATGAACCCTCCATTCCGGAAGTGAAGGCAGTGGGTGGGACTGCCTGGCCAAGTGGCCATCTAGCCTATGTATTTGATGCACCAATGTGTAGTTTACAATCAAGTTGGTTTTAGCAACAAGACAAAGCACCTGCACTCTCCACATAGTGGGCAAACCACTACTGGGTTAGCCCATCTCTGGGTAATATGTATGAGCCCAACCTGGTCTCAGAATTTCGTATTATTCTGTACATAAATTCAAGATGCTCCATTTAGTATGTACTAAATTTGTGGATGTTCATCGCCCATTTCGTATGATGTAATTCGTAACACAGTACCAGTCGAAAGTTGACACTCATTCCAGGGTTTTTCCTTAAATTGTTTACCATTTTCTACATTGTAGAATAATAGTGAAGACATCAATACTATGAAATAACACATGGAATCATGTAGTAACCAAGAAAGTGTTAAATCAAAATATATTTTACATTTAGGATTCTTAAAAGTAGCCACCCGTTGCCTCGATGACAGCTTTGCACACACTTGGCATTCTCTCAACCAGCAAATGTATGATATTACGAATTCTAGCTAGTGGCTAACGTTAGCTAGGCTAGGGGTTAAGTTTAGGAGTTAGGTTAAAGGGTTACGGTCAGCTAAAACGGTTAAAGTTACAGCTAACATGCTAAGTAGTAAGTAGTTGAAAAGTTGCTAATTAGCTCAAATGATCTGTGATGAGATTTGAACTCGCAACCTATGGGTTGCTAGACGTTTGCGATTTATGTATTATGTAACCATATTAAAAATGTAACATATCATACTAATTCGAGTGTCCCGGTTTTACCTTTACTATATTATGTGTAGTCTATGAGACCAGGCTGATGAGCTATCTATCAGAGTGCATGGGGCATGAGATTCTGACTAGACCAAAATCATTTTCAATCACATATAATTTCCAAATCACATGTCATCCTACTAATTGTCTTAAATAGGACTTTGCAGATACTTTTTTTTGCCCGGCAAAAATATGCTATCAGTGATTGTTGATTGACAATCATATCAGCAGCTCCCACAGAGGGGACAAATAAGGTACTACAGATGACCAACGGATACCATTAGTCTAGATGAATGGAAAGGTTGGTCCATTGGTCAGAATCTCATTGCATGTCAGTTGTTGAGGATGCTCAGTTTGATTGCTCTGCAGCCCTCAGTCTCAGCAATACATATTGAACAGCACATGGGCCCAGAGACAGAGCTCCACCGTGAGCGCTCAATGAGTCATCATGGGAACCCCCCTCTCACCTCACACTGAGAGACACAGCAGGACACACACTCCAGGGAGACACACCAGACTCCCAGTGCACAGAGCTTTGATCCACTCCAGGTTTTACATACATAGGGGGTAGGCTTTTGTATGGATTGAAAACAAATACAGATTGCAGGGATGTTGCTTTGGAAAGGTCACAGGCAAAAGACAGCTCTGGAGCAGCTGCACCAGGTTAACAAACAGGATGGATATATTCTATTCCTCTGAACACAGTGCACTTGTCTCCTAACAGTGAATCATTAGAACAACATCTAGTTAACTGAGAGGAAAAGTACAGCAGGAAAACTAATACTATAGAAATATACACACGCACCAATTAATGTTTAAGCAACAATGCTAACGTGTCTACCTAGAGATGGTACACTAAAGACACCCATTTGCATTTAAAACTTACATGGCATCTTAATTGTCCTTAAGGTCGCATCAACATTCTAAAATGGAATCCAACCATTAGCACCGAACAAATGAAAACAAAACCAGGCAAGTCACTCTTTGCCTGTCACCTTTTAAAGTATTAATGACCAGCACTATGGGAGAGATGCTCACTCACAGACAGTATGTATGTATACGTAATGTATGTCCAAGTCGTACAAAGAGCCTGCCACGCATACATGTACAGCCTGGGAGGATCGCACTGCCGTGCACTGACAGTTTGGCTGCCTCCTCTGAAACGGTTGTAGGTGGTGCATGCAACAAGACCGCTCCACACTGACTGACCCATCTGACTCCCTCCACCAGTCTCGCTTACCTTTCCACTCACCATTACCCCACTCTAAAAGGGAACCTCTCCTCCACTGTGCTCTGGATACACACCTTCACTGATTTTGCTGGAATGTTGTTCAGCAATGCTAGCCTACGCTTCAGTCCCCTCCCACTACAGGCAGGCTTATAGACGTTCAGTGCCTATAGCAACAGTCTATACCCCCCTTGGATTTCTTCACATTTTATTGTGTTACGAAGTAACATATACATTTGTCAATCTACACAATATACTCTGTCAAAACGCAAAATTCAAACTTTTTAAAGATGAAAATTAAAACACGAATATATCTCGAAATGGACAACACCTTTGGCAGCGATTACAGCTGGGTACATTTGAGTCATTTAGCAGACACTTATCAAGAGTGACTTACAGGAGAAATTAAGGTTGTGCCTTGCTCAAGGGCACAGATTATTCACCTAGTCGGCTTGGGGATTCAAACCAGCAACCTTTCAGTTACTTGCCCAACCCTCTTAAATCACAAGGCTACCTGGGTAAGTCTTATAAGAGCTTTACTGTATTGTGCAATATTTACCCATGATTCTTTAAAAAAATAAAAATATTATTCAAACTCTGTCAAGGATCATGGCTGGCCATAGACTTAAATCAGCTTGAAAGTCTAACTCAGCTACTCAGGAAGAGTTACACTTCTTGGTTAGCAACTCCAGTGTAGATTTTGGCTGTGTGTTGTCGGTTATGGTCATGCTGAAAGGTGAATTCCTCTTGCAGTGTCTGGTGTAAAGCAGACTGAACAATGTTTTCCTCTAGCATTTTGCCTGTGCTTACCTACAAGAGCGGCCTACAATAAAAAATCAAATAAAAATTGCATCCCATAACATTTTAACATGGAAATAGCGGTTTTATCATTCAGCCTATAGTAGCAGCCAATATGTGGTGTTCAATGTAGGCCCACATTCCATGAGATGTGGAAAGAAAATACAAAGGCAGGGCTTGATATTAGCCTGTCTGCTTATCCACTTCTCCTTCAGACAAGGTGACTGAAAATGCGTTGTTTGAGGTAAGAAACCACTTTACAAGGGCTCCAGTGGCGCAGCGGTCTAAGGCACTGCATCTCAGTGCAAGAGGGGCCACTACAGTCCCTGTTTCAAATCTAGGCTGAAATACATCCGGCCGTGATTGGGAGTCGCACAATCGGCCCGGGGTAGGCCGTGTTGAAACTAAGAATTTTCTTAACTGACTTGCCTAGTTAAAGAAATAAAATGCATTATTCCCATACGATTATTATAGAGAATCAGACAAACTATGCTACCCTTTGCCTACTTCGCTTTTACAAGACAGTCTCAAAATACAACACTGCCCCTTTAAGAGTTACAAAAAAAGCTCTCAACCTGACTCGCTTTTCAAAGATGGCTAGAAATGTAAACATTTTGTGCTCTTGTAGGAAGCAACCACTCCCCATTGTTGACTAGAAATTGGCTATAACTGGGATAAAAACTCACTAACTAGCAAAGGATATGAACAAAACTTGCACAGGTGGCTACATGCAGCGCTTGCTTTGATCTCAAAACAAGCTCAGCAACTCATGACCGCTCATGCTGTAAACACAGTCCAGTTCAAAGTGTCAGATCCATATATGGCACTTTGCATATAGGCCTACTGCAGGGCTGGTTATGGCGCACCGGTCTGTGTAGAGTATGGGCCTGCGTCGAGCCTGTCAATGCAATAGAATCCATATATATATATATATATAAATTCATTTTATTTCACCCCAATTTTGTGATTTCAAATTGGTAGTGAGTCTTGTCCCGTCGCTGCAACTCCCCTATGGACCCGAGAGAGGTGAAGGTCAAGAGCCATGTGTCCTAAAACACGACCCTGCCAAGCCGCACTGCTTCTTGACACACTGCTTAATCCGGAAGCCAGCCCGCCAATGTGTCGGAGGAAACATTATCCAGCTTGCAACTGAAGTCAGCTTGCAGGCACCCGGCCCACCACAAGAGTGCGATGGGACAAGTATATCCCGGCCTGGCCAAACCCTCTCCTAACCCGGACGACGCTGAGAGAATTGTGCGCCGCCTCACGGGTCTTCTTGTTACAGCTGGCTGTGACACAGCCTGGGATCGAACCCAGGTCTGTAGTGACGCCTCAAGCACTACAGTGCCTTAAACCGCAGTGCCATTTGGGAGTTCCTTGCAATAGAATCCTACGCCAATGCGCTCTACCTACAAGAAAATCTCTTGCAGATCGTTTGGCATACTAAGTCTTGCATAGTTTGTTTTGTTTCGGTATGTTAGATTGAAAGTGGCTAATATTAGGGCCTCCCGAGTCTAGCTGCAAAATAAATGTATGCATACATGTTATTCAATCATTGCACCCAAACTGCTCACAAGCTTCTGTATGGGCAGGTGCTAAAATAGAACTATGTTCTATTTGTGGCGCTCAGCAAGTCCTGCCTCTCCCATTTCCTCAATTGGTTTTTAAGAGCATATACCCACATGGGTGATTGGAAGATGAACTGAAGTCCACATTCAGTTCATCTGTTGTAATGCGCCGTAAAGTTGGTTGCCAACCGCCATATAAAGTTCAAAGAAGAAAAAGCATGAAGAGATTACAAAAAACTAATTGGGTTTACCGTTTATTATGAACTCTCAGAGTAGAGGACCTTGTGCATTTCAGATATAATAAACAACCCAGTGTTAATATCCCAGGACAAATTAGCTAGTAACAGCAAGCTAGCTAGCTACATTTCCATAAATGTTTAATGCTTTTCGACCTGTCCCCAGGTTCAGAGTTTGTTTTTGATATTTCAACCTGCGTGTCCTGATTACTTCTGGTGTGGCGGGACAAAATAAACATGCGGACGTGCATGCGGTTTGGTCAGTATAAGTCGCTCTTGATAAGCGCATTTGCTAAATGACTAAAATGTAAACATTTAAAAATGTTTGTAAAAATCCTGTTTAGCACCTTCAGGTGCTACAACTTTTTATTCTGCAACGACTATATTTTTGTCCTTTAATTTTTATTCCTTTGTTAAAGTGTAGAACTTTATTTTCACTGACATTATGGAAGATTGTGTAGATCAATGAAATGTATTTATTAAAATCTATTTCAATCCCACTTTGTAACACAACAAAATGTGAAAGACTGGTGTAGACTTTCTATAGACACTGTACCTTCAATGATTCTCTATACACCCAGTTTCAACCACCAGCCCATAGACACCTGATGGCCCCACTGAGTCTAGGGCAGGAGCATGTTTAGAATTGAGCATACTCTCTCCTCAGTACTCTCTCTTCACTGCACATTCTGAAGCCAGGTCAGAAAACCATCACTAGCACCTGCCCCTTCAGTGTTTGCGCTACCAAATTACTTACACCAATTCGGTGCTTTAAGATCTACAAACAGTGTGTGTGTGGTGGGGGGGGTTGGCTTCAGGCTTTACAGTGTCCTCACTGCCCACCATCTCCCGCTCTGCTCATCCTCACTTCCTCCATAATCTCACTAATTCTACCGCCTTTCAACTCACTCTCCCTCACTTTTCCACACTCTTCCCCTCCCCCAGGTAATGGCCAGCTGTCTCTCAGTCTCAGGGTATGAGTGTTCCGGGGTGCTCACCTGAAGGCCCGTCCTCTGCCTCTGGGCGGTGTGTAGCCACTGTAGTAACGTGCGCGCGACGGGTTGAAGTTCCCTCCTCGTGAGCGGAAGCGGGCCCGAGGAAACCCGCGGTCTGTGGTGCTGATACCTGGCCTGTTTGTTCTCTTCACACCCACCTGGCAGGATCAAGACAGGGGAAACCGGAAAGCACAGGTTAGACAATAGCACAGGGGCCTCAGAGTTCAGAAGGGTACAGGGGTCAGTCCCATTTAACACCCAGTTAACATAGGAAATGGAACTGAAATTCAGTTCATACAGAAACTGCTCAGAATTTAGATTTTCCCCATTTCTTTATTTAATTTGAAACGGAATTGACTGACAGTAGCTAGGTTTCCATCCAATTGGCGACAGATTTTCATACAAATATTCTAAAATCTGCATAAAAACCATAAACGCAAATCAGAGATTTGTTTCCATCAAACCGACTTGCTGGGGACAAAAAAAGTCTGTGCGTGATGATGTCGTAGAAAGGCGCATCAAACTCCTCACCATGCACTTTCACCACCCTGGGAAGTTCATAACTTAATCTATAACCTAATAAACTGTAGTCATAGTGGGAGGACCACACAGCATATCGCGTGACTCCCAAGTTTACTTGGTTATTATATCAATATTTGCACATACATATCTGTAGTTGCCATGGCAGGCATGACTTTTTCCCCAACATGTACTTTACTCGCATACAAAAAGGTTGAATGGAAACCTGGTTTTTGAAACAGTGTTGCGTCCTCACCTTAATCTGCCTTCCTCTGAACAGAGACTCGTCCAATGCCATGGCCGTCCTCACAGACTCCTTGTCTGAAAACTCGATATAGGCAAACCTGCAACAGCAGCAGAAATATAAGAGCGTCATGAGGCACTAAAATCAGAGCACAAATCACTGAACAATCATGGACACCTCTTTTCAATAATTCCCTAATAATGACAAAAACATGTGTGATGAGCAACAGTTTAGCAACCTGATCATCATCATCCTAACTGGTTTCTCATACACAAATACAAGCTTTAGAAAATAACTCCAGGCTATTATAATAAGCAGTTACTTTCAATTAACTAAAAGTAACACTACTGAGACCTGAATCAAACAGAATAATATTAGCTAGTATAATTGCATTACTTTAAGTGGAAAGGGAATGATAAAAGCTTTTATACTAGTCATGAATTGTACACCTGTGCGCATGGCTATAAAATGGACATGGGCACTTGAGTGAGCTAGACCACCATGTCAGTAAAGAAATCCTCTGTGCTGAAGTCCAAGTCATCTCTATAGAGAGTTAGGGCAATGTGGTTTCAGTCTTTTGAGAGAGCCACTTTCTCCTCCTTAGCTGTTGCTAAGTGATAAACAACACAATGTAGAAGTGTCTATTTCTGATAGTAAAAAAAAAAATGCAGATATGCAATTTGTTGACCCCCCCCCCCCCACTCTCTGAAGGTCTAACCAAGCAAGCACCTACAGACTGGGTCTATGAGCAATGTGACAAAATAATGGGTCGGCTGAACACAGATCTGTAACCTTACAAGCTGAAATTCCCAAATGTATCTATTCAATAATGCATCCATGCGAATCAGTGCCACACAAATAAATATTTTTAACCTTCATTTAAACAGGAAGATCCCATTGAAGTAAAGGCCTGCATGTACAAAATCATACAAATTCAAAACATGACGATCAGACGTGTGAGCATGTAGATGATCTTGAGGCTGAAAGTCTTCTTAACTCTAGATCACACTGCTTTAGATGACTAGGACAATGTATTTACTTAACTGTGAATAAAGATGCACTAATTCTCTAACCCGCACGTGGAATGTCGGCAATTACCCTCTGGGATGCCGAGAGGGTATAGCTGGTAAAAATGGTGTCTACGCAATCTTTAGGGTAGAGGCTGTAGACGTCTTATTTACTCTAGATGACTGATAGAAGAACGCTGCATAGTGTACTCACAGGTCTGCAAGTGAAAGAGCACTACTGCAAATGGAGGGAATGAGGGTGTAGGCATTTACCCTTTGGGATGCCCTGTGAACTTGTCACACAGGATGGTGACTCTGTTGACGGAGCCGCAACCGTGAAAGTGGGCTTCTAGCTCCTCCGCCGTGGCGCCGTAATCAACCTGTCCACAGAGAGGGAGAACAGTGAAATACCGCTGACAATGGCTAGTCAATTCCGCAATACAGAATCAACTCAGTGCCAAACTCCAAATCGAGGTTTTTGCATTCAAAGTAGTGTGAAATCGTGCATGATGTCAATTTGAAACTCTGCTACACTCATCATATGATAGAATCATCTTGAACACCTAACCAGGTGAATTCCACATACACCCAAAATAGAAACACCATCTGAGGTTAAGGAGAGGGTGAAGCCTTACGTTTCCAACATAGATAGATCTCGCGTCAGCTTCCATTTTCTCCTCGATGGACATGATGACGGGACCGGCTAGAGAGAGCAAAATTGAGACAAATTTATATACACTACCGTTCAAAAGTTTGGGGTCACTTAGAAGTGTCCTTGTTTTCCATGAAAACATACATGAAATGAGGTGCAAAATTAATAGGAAATAGTCAAGACAAGGTTATAAATAATGATTTTGAATTGAAATAATTGTGCCCTTCAAACTTTGCTTTCGTCAAAGAATCCTCCGTTTGCAGCAATTACAGCCATGCAGACCTTTGGCATTCTAGTTAACAATTTGTTGAGGTAATCTGAAGAGATTTCAACCCATACTTCCTGAAGCACCTCCCACAAGTTGGATTGGCTTGATGCGCACTTCTTACATACCATACGGTCAAACTGCTCCCACAACAGCTCAATAGGGCTGAGATTATAGATAGCTAGTATTCTGACTGCTTCTTCCCTAAATAGTTCTTGCCTAGTTTGGAGCTGTGCTTTGGGTCATTGTCCTGTCGTAGGAGGAAATTGTCTCCAATTAAGCGCCGTCCACAGGGTATGGCGTTGCAAAATGGAGCGATAGCCTTCCTTCTTCAAGACCTCTTTTATCCTGTATCACCACCAAAGCACCCCCAGACCATCAAATTGCCTCCACCATGCTTGACAGATGGCGTCAAGCACTCCCCCACGAATGTTCTTTGTGATCCGAACACCTCAAACTTAGATTTGTCTTTCCAATCTTCCTCTGTCTAGTATCTGTGTTCTTTTGCCCATCTTAAGCTTTTCTTTTCATTGGCCAGTCTGAGATATGGCTTTCTTTGCAACTGCCTAGAATGCCAGCATCCCGGTGTCTCCTCTTCACTGTTGACGTTGAAACTGTTGTTTTGCGGGTACTACTTAATGAAGCTGCCAGTTGAGGACTTGTGAGGCACCTGTTTCTCAAACTACACACTAATGTACTTGTCCTCTTGCTTAGTTGTGCACCGGGGCCTCCCACTCCTCTTTCTATTCTGGTTAGAGACAGTTTGCGCTGTTCTGTGAAGGTAGTAGTACACAGCATTGTACGAGATGTTCAGTTTCTTGGCAATTTCTCGTATGGAATGGCCTTAATTTCTCAGAACAATAGACTGACGAGTTTCAGAAGAAAGGTCTTTGTTTCTGGCCATTTTGAGCCTGTAATTGAACCCACAAATGCTGATGCTCCAGATGCAATAAAACTGGCCTTTTTGTTTCTTTAAATCAGCACAACAGTTTTCAGCTGTGCGTAACATAATTGCAAGTGTTTTCCAATAATCAATTAGCCTTTTAAAATGATTATCGTGGATGAGCTAACACAACCATGCCATTGGAACATAGGCGTGATGGTTACTGATAATGGGCCTCTGTACGCCCATGTAGATTTATCTTTTTAATTATTATTATATATTTTTTTATAGCTTCAATAGTCATTTACAACATCTACACTGTATTTCTGATCAATGTGATATTATTTTAATGGGATTTTGTGTGTGCTTTTCTTTCAAAAACAAGGACATTTCTAAGTGACCCCAAACTTTTGAACGGTAGTGTATATTTGGAAGGGTTTGATATTAATTCATCTCCGTCTTGTAGCTGCTCTGGAAACTTCTGTGAAATACAAAAATCAGTCGGTCTTCTCAAACAGTAATTTTTGGGAGACATGTTCCAAGGCACCTTATCACTCTTTCTTCCCAAATAAACTCACCTGGTGGAGGGCTAAGATTCATCTGTTTCTCCACCTCGTTCTGTAACTCCTTCAGCTTTTCTGCTTCCTCCTCCATCTCTCGCACCCGAGCTTTGATCGCCTCCAGCTCCTGAAAATAAATAAATCAATACATCAATATTCATCAATTGCAACACACACCACACCTAGTCGGCAGGCTTGACAGACATCATGGGAAGAAAACAAAAAAAATGTACCGAATAAATTATTTCATCGTATTCATCCATGCCGTGCAAGCGCATGACACAATTGGCAGTTCAGTAGCCTAAGATGACCCTGTTCCTGCACTAGCTGCTGAGTGGAACAGGCTCGCAGCACATGACCATTGGCCCGGGGTCTTTGGATCAGGCTTCACCATTCATTTCACAGACTGCTCGCTCAGCAAGAATCCCCACCGCCTCAGTGATGGCCAATAAGACAGTGGTGCCATACATCCTGTTGGGTGGGATCCCTTATTGGGTTTAGGCCTCCTCGACATTGCTGCATTGCAGCGCAGTGGGAGTTGCTCCAAATCCATCCTGGACTACTGACACAATTTGCATTGCAGGTTAATCCATTCCAGGTCTTGGGGATGTCTTGCATGGCCCCATTGATCATAACAAACAATAGACAAATTCAACAGCTTCGACTGGCTTCAAGAGGAAACAGTGAAATCCCTGGAAACTACATGGCTTATTTGATTCGGTGATGACTGGCTGCATTTTGTCGCATATTTAGTGTAGTCTCTTCCCTCCTGAAAATATCGAAGGATGCAAGCCCAGCCCTAAAAAATACCGCACCCCCAGTCTCGTGCTTTACATAATTGCTTTCGAACACATTCATGCCAAAGACCACTATCACACATGCATATACAAATCAGAAACATTGTAGATAACATAAATGCAAGCCAACAGCTTTAATGTGACTATTTTCAAACCGCATCTTTAACACTTCCACAGTAATATCCATTACCCACTAATTTATCAAGAGATAATACCTACTTATAATAGTCTTGCGTTTCGCAAGTGATTCAATGACTTTACTGGGAGAATAAACATGCGTGTCAGGTGCATGTCTGAAACATCCCAATTATTAGCAAGCCAACTAGCATTATCTCGTCGGCTCCCTCCCACTAACGTTATATCCAGCCCAAATATCCATAAATCCCTACTACAACAGAGCAGTGCAGCATACTTTTCTGCTAGCATTTTAGCTATATAACAGATAGATAGTAAGTCAAAACATTAAAGCTTTTTTTACTAGTCATCACTTAAATTTTCACGGAGTTGACCATCATGTTCCGTATGCGCATCAGCGCTTCCATTACAGCAGCCGTCAGCGTATGAGAAAAGAAAGGAGGCGTGTTTACCGTGAGCTCTCGCAGTGTCTGCGGATGGACTCGCAATTCGGCGGCTAATGGCGGCCTGTCCTACCCTCGCCCCTGTCTACATCTCCGTATTGCATTTTTGCGACGAATATTTTTTCTCCACTAGGTCGACAGCACTGGCGCAGAGAAACTACCAACGCTGCTGCGCCAACATGGCCGCCAAAATCACGCATGTCACCACACATTTCTACTGAGCCTCAATGTCGGATATCAACCAAGAGATTTTTTTTTTAAAAACACCGGGAATAAAAAATATAGCTGATTGCAGCTTAAAATAACGCGTTACACCCGCAATCTCTATCGTACAATACACATGTATTGTCTCAACTTGAGTGAGATTTTGGGCATAAACTATGCCCTTCACTTACCGGGTCCTCGATCGCGGCCTCTCCCTCCTCTAATCCAGGTTCCTCATCGCCAACACCCGGGTCTTCTAGTTCTGGGTGCCCTGGGTCTGAGTCCAGCAGGGATTCTTCCGTCATCCCTGAGTCCATTCCGTTACCGAACTCCGCCATCTCCCAATTCCGGTTTATCCGACGCGCCTCGTGGCTTAAACCAACGTTACAGGCCCCTACTCACACAGCGGGAGAGTGAGTGGGGCGAAAGAAAAAAAACGGCGGAAACCGCCGCTTAGGAAAGTTAAAACGTGAAATAAAAGGCCAGCTTCGACTCTAGCCACTGTCCGAACGGGTTCCAACTACAATTGCAAAGACTACTTCAGTTGTGTGTGTGTGTATCAAAGTTTCAGTGGAGAGCCTAACGTTACAGTTTATTTACATTAAGAAATATACATAACCTAAAAAATTCTCTTCGCGAGTGCTGTGTCCTCAGTTCAGAAATGGAAGTCGGGGGTGGAGTTACGTACTGCGGGCGTAAACTCGCAATCTTATTACTCAATTAAGCATTGTAGACACACCTTCTACCGTTTTTCGTTGTCGTCTATTGGATATATTGCAGCACATTTATGCATTCTTACCAATTTCGCTTTTACACTTCAAACTCTGATTCGATTTAGAAGTATGTCAATCACAAAGCCCACCCATTTAGTCTTTCGACCGATGACTGAATTTTCATTAATTCTCTGCTCCTCCACGAGCACAGATAGAACGAATGAGACAGATATTTCACCGGATGTATAAATGTGAAGCATCCGCTTGGCATTTGCAAAAACGACCAAATCTGTTTTTGAGAGAAAGCCCAGTGCCCAGCAACGGGAACGATGGAACATTCTGCAACATTTCTCATCGATTAAACGTTTGATCTCGTTACAGTTTTCTGTTCCCAAAACTAGAATATGTTATGAACAGAGTGGACTAAGTCTTGTACACTTTACCTTTTGCGAATATTTTTTTTAAAATCACGTTAATTAGAAGGAGTGCAATGGCGAATTGAGTTATTGCACACGCGCACTTAACAGAGTAGGTGTTCCCTAACGGAAATAAACCGACGCATGCAAGAACGGGCCAATAGGCTCTCGTTTGCTCGTGCTTGGCTCTTCCCACCTCCTTGCTTGTTCAGCCCACTGTGACTAATTCTTTCCCATTGGAAATGACAGGCTGTGGTCTATCTTGGTTTAGTTATATAAATATTTGCTGCTAGCGTGACACCTTCGAGTCAGGTGAATCCACCTCAGTCAATTACATATCTTTGGCAGCAATGCACACTTTCAATATTAAAATAATAAAAAATACAAAAATTCTCAGAAATGGTGGGGATTGATGTTACTGCAAGAAAAGTCTAGTGAGAGAAAGTGTTGTGAATAAAGCACATAGCTAAATGTTTACCATGTAATTTATACAGTTTGTTTTTTATTAAACTACCAGATCAGGTTGGGTTACAGATTAGGTTGTAATCTTGAAAATAAATGGCTGGATGTGTAATAACTGTAAATATCTAACTGCAGACAACCAATGTATATTGAGAGCTCCTCACAGGCGCAGTAGAACTATCATCAGCTTATGCTACTGCGTCCATGTGCCCAGGCTTCATAGGCCTATCCAAATGAGCTATCACAAAAGCCCTATAGGTATCTCACCTCTGCCACCAGTGTAGCCGACTGATGTACACATAAGTATTGGGTGCTATCGTACTATCCTGCGGTCCAGAGACGAGAGCTCTACCATCCACACCAACAGCCCAGGGGCCTCATTTATCAATCATGCGTAGGCACAAATCCGTGAGTAAACCAAATGTGAGATTGATCAATATGAACGGTTGCTTGTGTGTGCATAAATGTACGCACAGCCATGACCATGTGTATGCACAGTGCCAAGTGGTGAAACTGCTTGTCAAACGTAGAATTGGGAAAAGGTGTTGAAAATGTGTGAAATTGTGAGAGTAGGCCTAATAATTAAATCATTTTTAAATTTGTGAATTCATGCAACATACTGTATCTTAACAGATAATTTGACCCCCATCAGTACATTTGTTAAGATAATAATCCATATAAAGTATTTTGTTCAATTAGAGAAGGTATTCCCAAACTGGGGTTCACGTAACACAGGGGTACGAGCAATGCCGTCGGGGGTACGCCAACTAAAAATGTGATTCAGATTTTTAAAATAAAAATAAAACTTTTTTTGTTGTTGTTTTTTTCACATTTTCAAACGGTCTATATATATTTTCCAACAGGGTTATCCATTTGAGTGAGTTTTTTTCTCTCACCTGAATAGCCTTGTTTCACTGCCAAAAATAAAATTAAACCATCTAGTGTTCAGCAAATAGCAACACAATGTCAAATACAGGTAGCCTAGTCAAATAATTAACATCCAATCACATTAACCATTACTCTCTCGCGGGAATTCCACTAACGGTCGTATGTTTGCTCTAAAATTGATAAATGGTTAAAAGAAGTAAGGCTCGCGTCCATAGAGACATATACCAGCTCTACTTATAGTACTGCTACTACCAGCAGTACTACACCTGCACCTGTCGATGACACAAGTTGTTCTGCTTCCAGGAACACATCCAATGCTGGCATCAGTAATTCTACATTTGTTGTTAGCCCAGCTAGCATGAAAGTTGTGAATCTGATGCAGCCGAAGAGCTACTGCCCCCTAACCCGTGAAAGCACCGAACAACAGGCAGGGGCGTTGGACCATCGAAGAGGCGCAAATATGATGAGAACTACATTGATTTGGGCTTCACTTATATTGGGAGTAGTGCCTTTCCCCAGTGACAGTGTGTTTTATGTGCAAAAGTACTATCTCACAACTCGATGAAACCTTCACTCTTGCGCAGACATTTAGAAACAAAACATGCCAATTTGAAAAATAAGCCACGGGAGTTTTTTGAGTGAGAATTAAGATGACTTTCAAGTAATAAGACATGTATAAAAGCAACAGATACCATTAGTAAGAAGGGGCTAGAAGTGTCTTATATGGTGAGCTACCGAGTGGCTAGGACAGGCAAGCCCCATACTATTGTGGAGGACTTAATTCTTCCTGCTGCCGCGGATATGGCTGGGACAATGCTGGGGGAAAAGGCCAAAAAAACTATACAGACAATGCCTTCATCAAACTAAACTGTTTCACGATGCATCAGTGACATGGCAGGAGATGTTTCGAAACAATTACTGCTTCACATACAAGCCAGTGAATTCTATGCGTTACAGCTGGATGAGTCAACAGACGTGGCGGGCCTGGCACAGCTCCTGATATACTGTATGTCTGTTACATTTATGTGGGTTAAATTAAGGAAGACATCCTCTTCTGCAAATCACTGGAGAGGATATTTTTAAAGTACTGGACAGCTTTGTGACATAAAGTGGACTTTGGTGGTCAAGATCCAATGTTTCTGATGCAATCATCAGCAAAGCGAACTGTAAACATACCATTTTTATACACCGTAGCACAACAGGTTTAATTAAGTCAATGGGTTCCCAAATATCAATGGAGCAATAGACAGCACCTACATCGCCATAAAAGCACCATCCCAAAACGAGTTCAACTATGTGAATAGAAAAGTCTTCCACTCTTTATGTGCAGGTGATAGGTTATGTGATGCGCAAAAGACGCTGCTGAATGTGGTGGCAAGGTGGAACGCACGACTCGTTCATTCTTCAGAACAGCAAAGTTGACCTATACGCCGACAGGAGGGAGCTGATGGAGATGGATGCTTATTGCTGAGTGGTGCCTAGTCATTTGAAGTATATTTGCCAAAGCAACTTAATTGTCCTAATGGTCCACCTGGATGTGCACCGGAGTGGCATGTGTTTGCCTTCATAAAGTAGGTCTACCCTATTAGATTGGTTTAGGGAAATTATATCTAATGAGCAAATCTGTACTTTCTGCAGAAAAGGTCCCACCTGTCTCTTAAAACATGCTCTCTGCGAAATGCAGCGTGTGCCAAATCAAGCAAGATCTGCCGTTTCTCATTCAACTTCCCATTATTTGTCTTTTATAGTATTGATGGTCCCATGATTTATGAGCTGAAACAAAATATCCCAGAAAGTGTCCATACACACAAAAAGCTTATTTCTCTCAAATTATGTGCACAAATGTGTTTACATTCTTGTTAGGGAGCATTACTCCTTTGCCAAGATAATCTATCCACCTGACAGGTGAGGCATATCAAGTAGCTGATTAAACAGCATGATCAATACATAGATGCACCTTGTGCTGGGGACAATAAATGGCCACTTCCGTCACACAACACAATGCCACACATCTCAAGTTGAGGGAGTGTGCAATTGGCATGCTGACTACAGGAATGTCAACCAGAGATGTTGCCAGAGAATTTAATGTTAATTTCTCTACCATAAACTGCATCCAATGTCGTTTTAGAGAATTTGGCAGTACATCCAACCGGATTCACAACCTCAGACCACGTGTAAACATGCCAGCCCAGGACCTACACATCCGGCTTCTTCACCTGCGGGATCGTCTGAAGGGGGACGGGTGCTGAGGTGTATTTATGACTGTAAAAATGCCCTTTTGTGGGGAAAAAAAACATATTCTGATTGGCTGGGCGTTGCTTCCAAGTGGGTGGGCCTACGCCCTCCAAGGCTCACCCATGGCAACATCCCTGCCCAGTCATGTGAAAACCATTAATTAGGGCCTATTGAATTTATTTAAAATGATCAATATCCTTATATGAACTGTAACTCAAGTAATATCTTTGAAATTGTTGCATGTTGCGTTTATATTTTTGTTCAGTATATATAGCATGTCAAAGATATTGCGTTCACAACGCATTCAATGACATCGAAAAATAATTAAATTACTCTCAATTTCACACATTTGGCACAGTTCCCTTCATCCAACACTTGGCACTGTGCGTACAAATGGTCATGGCTGTGTGTAAATTTACACACACACACTCAAGCCAACGTTCATATTGAAAAATCTCACACTGCTTGGAAATTATCCAACGCATGGTTTATGCAGATTTGTGCCTACATATTATTGATAAATGAGGCCCCAGGTTCGCGGTGGAGACAGAACTCTCATTACTATATAACCAGTTACACCTTACACGCAGCAGAGTACAACCATGGCAAAAAGTCAGCTATGCTATATGTTCATCATGAATTTACAAATACATCAACTCTCTTGGCTATGATAACATGTAGCCTATTACAAGAGACTAGTGAAATTGATTTACCAAGCAATGAAACTGGTTGACATACCCATTACATGCTAAGTAGACCGGTTGTTGTTCAATTTATTTTATTTGTTTTCTGTATACCAAAAGAAAACTGAATGGGAGATCAACACAAAATGAAAGTACAAGTGAGGAAAAATATAAGCTTTGTCAATATTCTAAACATCTTTTAAACACACTGCCACCATTATTGTTCAATATTCATACCAATACCATCTTTCTTGTGAAAAGAGGCATCATTAAAACCGTTATGGTTCAATAATAATCAAAACCGTGATGAGAGTAATGATAACAATAGCAGAAGTAGTACAGTTATAACAATTGTGATAATCAAGTGACAATGAAAAATGATTAGAATAAAAAGCAGGTCTCCATAAAACCTACCTACCTTGGACAATGCAACATTGTGTAATCCCATACTTGAAGCCCTGCAACCCAGTCCTTGTTTTAGACAAATGCTACAGCTCCACACCATTAAAACAAATGATTAGTAATTATGGAGGACATTTTAAAACGTTTAGTCTTTGAGCCCAATATAGTGCCTTCCTCATGTTGTGAAGGCTGAAATGCATTAATCTGTAGCTCATGGTAAAAATGTTGGACTGGCTCAAGTGTCAAGCCATGGGAGTTACTTTACAGTTTGCATGAAGAACATCTCTCCTGCTCTCTGCCAACCTCAAGATTGCTTTTTGGTTTTTTTAAATGACAGAAAGCAAAAGGAAGGGTAACTTTGGAATATCAGTTTTTTGTAATATATTTCTTTTTTAAAAATCATTTAGTTTAGCATTTTGTTAAAACTATTAATAGTAACATTATTAATAACAATAATATACAACATAAAACCGAAGGAAAACATATTTAGTAGTTTATGTGTCCTTCAAAACAGCACCTTCTTTGTTAGCTCCGTCTTGACTTTTTCTATGTCCCTATTGCTTACAAAAAGGTGACTAGAGTACCAAACTGACTCCCTTCTCTTTGTTTCTGGACGAGTTGCATTATTTCTACCCAGTACAAAGATGACAAGTATTAGCTTGCAACCACATATGTTTCAAGACAAAAATATATATAAATTAAACCCCAAAAATTCAAACCCTGTTCTTTTCTTGGTCAAGTCTTTTTCATTTGACCTCCACAGGAAGTTGATGTATATTGATGGTTATAAGCAATAGCACTTGTTCCAATCTTATGCAATGATCCGTTGTGGATATTTTCATTGACCAAATAATAAAAAAGGGAGGAAACATACAATTTTCTTGCTCCACATACTCATTCAATAGATCTTGCACACCAATGATGCATTAATAGATTGGAAATAATTTAACAATAGTTACTGGACTAAGACTCTCCTTGCACGGCGTTAAGGTCTGATCAGTCTTTTGTTTGGAGTTTAATAAGCCAAAACATACCTTTTTTGACAGACTGCAACAAAAACAATGTTTCAATTTAATTATTGTGACTGACCATAAGACATCCAACATGCACATATTTCATTAAGTAGAAATACGCTCTGCATAAGAATGCTTAAGAATAAAAACGTTTCATACAATGTGAAACGCATCAAAGTGCTGTATAATGAGTCTGCCCTCTTCAGCCTCTTCTCCCCCCATCTATAGAGGATTGTCATGAAAACAGAGTGAGTTGGTCTCTAGTCCCATAGGGCTCTAGTCAAAAGTAGTGCACTATATAGGGAATATCATACCATTTCAGCCGCAGGCAATGTGCTAACAGGAGGGGATAATAATCGGTTCAGTTTAACGCGCCAATTCTAGTCACAATCAGTTAAAAGTACCTTTAAAATCCAAGTGAAGTGAAAAACACCATCTCTAACTGAACACACTCCACCTGTATCCGAACAAAAAGTTGGGGATACAGATAAAATCAAGACTGCTTTCGTTCAAAGCCACTAAAACAGAGCTACTTTTCATTTGTTCTGGTCAAATCTATCCATGTACAGTCAATCCCAGCAGTCCCAGTTTTATAGGATGCAGTTGGACTAACAAAATGACTTGGGAAGGAGTATACTGTGGGAAATGTAATATCAGACCCAGTCTCAAACAAGTGCCTGGTCCACTATTAAAACTTCAATTTCTAGGAGCACTTATGAGGATAAGAATCTTGCAGTCAGTCATATAATGGCCTAATCGTTTTGCATAAGCAGTCTTTAGGGGATAATACACAAGTATTGTAAGAGTAATTTTAAGGACAAGGATGAGACGACAAGGATTATAACTGCAGACCAGGAAAATATCAAAGGGGACTGGTACATGTTCATCAGTCATTTGATAACTTTTGATTAAGCGTGAAGCAGTGTAACAATAGTCGGTGTATCCAAATGAGTCCAGTTTGGAAACAAGAACTCGGCAGAAAGACGTCCAAGGAGAGGGAGAAAGGGCAACCGGGCCTTTCCAAACATCGAAAACCAAAGGATATTAGCTTGGAAGACCAGTGCCCAATTTTTGTTTCTTAAAATGTAAGGAGCCCAATGGGTCCCGAGTCTCTACCAGCACCGACGGGTGCCTTAGCTGGTGCTGCTGGCTGGGGGTGGGGAAGCTGGAGGGTCCTCTACAACAGACCCTAAGGCGGAGACAGAACTGGACCCGGTATCAGATCCGTTGTTGATGATGGTCGCCGGCTGGCCAAAGTTAGTGGTTCTCAGAGTGGCTAGATGTCGAGGGGAGAAGACATGGGATCTTGCTGCTGCTCTGGACTCAAAGCCTGCATTGCAGGCCTCGCACCTGCCTCTCAGCATCTCTCGACCTGCTGGCTGGCCCCTGGCTGGGGGAGAAGATGGCTCCAGGACCGTCAGCTGAACCGGTTTGGGAAGGATAGGACGGTGGGCTCGCAGAGCATTGTACTGCAGATAGCTGCCTGAGCTCATGTCAACCTTCTTGGAGGGATCTGACGACACTGGAGACTAGAAGAGCGAGAGAGACAAAGACGTTACTCCAGCAA
Organism: Oncorhynchus nerka; assembly: GCF_034236695.1. Taxonomy (NCBI): domain Eukaryota; kingdom Metazoa; phylum Chordata; class Actinopteri; order Salmoniformes; family Salmonidae; genus Oncorhynchus; species Oncorhynchus nerka. The sequence continues at coordinate 25,416,104 of NC_088401.1, read as the reverse complement.
AAAAGGTTAGTGGTGAGTGACCTCAATGTATATATACACACTTCTAGACAAGGAGTAAAGTTTTAGGGACGGTTGCCCAGACACAGATGAAGCTTAAGTCCTAGACCAAAAATCCTGCACAGTGGAGATCTCTATTGAAATATCTTTTTAATCCAAAACTAGACTTAATCTGTTTCTGGGAAACCAGCCTTTAAAGTAAAAATAATATGAACAACTTCCCACACCAATGCATAGCAAACTGTACAGTCAAATGTCTCACCAGTTTCTCCTGCTGCAGCCTCCAGCGTTTCTCCTTGGCGCGGGTATTCTGGAACCAGATCTGCACCACCTTGAGGGCAGCCCCAGCTCCGTCCCTACTGCCTCACACTCCAGCGCGTTAGGGTGGGCGCACGTCTCATAGCAAGACTGCAGGATGGACAGCTGCAGACAGGACAGGTGTGTGCGCGGCCTGCGGGTGGTGGAGTGGTGCAGGAAGCTTCCCTCCGATGGAGCAGTCTTGGCGATGGTGACAATGCTGACAGTGGTCTGAGGGCTTGCGCTTGCTGTTGTGGTGGTGGTTGCTCCGGTAGAGGCAGCAGCAGAAATATTGAGCGCAGTGGTGGCAGTAGTGGCGCCGACAACTGTGGGAGCACGGGGGTTGACAGACCCAACTGTTCCCTAGAAAGTGTGTTGATCTTGAAGGGGCCCTTGGCCGACCAGTAGTTGAGCCCATTTTGTTTTTGAGATGTCGCAGCAAGGGACTTGCTAATTGGAGTAGAGGGCATTTTTGGTACCATGCGGTTAGTGGATCCAGGCCCAGCTAGTGGCTTCTCTTGGTTATGATCATCCACTTCTTCGTCAGAGTCATTTTCCCCAACATCCTCTTCAGGTGTATGTTTGGGAAGGGGGCAAGGCGGGGTAGGATGGGTCTCCTTGGGTACGACAGGGGGAGATGGAGCGATGCTTTTGGGGGCGATTTTGACCATTGTGACATTGTTTGTCACCTCCATTTTGGTCTTTGGCACTGCAGACACACTGCTGCTCACGGAGGAAATGGAAGAGGCCACCTCCTTGGGCCTGTTAGGAACTTGGTTTTTGATTTTGACAATTTCCTCTTTCACCTCAGTCTTTGGGAGGGCCAGTACTGGATTGGCTACAGTTGAGACGCTACAGTTGGTGTTTGATTTGGGGGTGCTGGAGAAGATGGGTTGTGACAGTGGCCAGGTGAACTTGATGAGCGGTTTGCCCACTGCTGCCAGAGTGCCATCACTGACGAAGCGAACCTCACCCTTACGCTCCCTAGCCCGCATGTTCTGGAACCAGATCTGTACAACTTTCTTTGGGAGATGGACCCACTCTGATATCTGCTCAAACTCATGTTTCCCAGGATTTGGATCTTTGAAATAGCAGCCATAAAGCACATCGAGCTGCTCAGCCTGGATGATGGTCCTGGAACGTCTCATGTCCCTGTACCGTCGTGCTTTGGGCCTGCCTTTCTGGTCCCTGTCCTTCTCTTTTTCCCTCTCCCGCTCCTTTTCTCTCTCAATTATGGAGGTGTTCAACCTCTCTGCTGCCCTCATGTAAACAGTGCTGGCCTTAGCCATGTTATTGCCACGGGCAAAGCCACTGCTGTTGGATGTTGCTTGCTCAGTTTTGAACTTGACCACACCGAGTCTCCCTTCCTCAGGTAACCCAAAAGCTGTGGGCCTTAGACCTAGCCCGTCAAGCAGACGGCCCTTTTGTGCTGAAGTCTTGTCACCCATGAGAGAGGTGGAGGAAGCAGATGTTGAGCTGTGGCTTTTCCTGATGCTGAGATCTAAAGCAGCCTCACAGTCTCCACCATTAGACATGTAGTGGGAGGTGTGGGTTAGGAGGGAGAGTGGCGATGTAATGAGAGGGTCAGAGAACCGGGTGATGTTAGGAGGGTTTGGAAAGGCAGGTACTTTGCCTCCATCTCCTTCTGCAACTCCAAGCCCAACCACTGAGGGAGGGAGAGAGAGAACATAGGGGCTAAGGAATTGAGTAGAGAATGGAGCCAGGGACAGAGACAGAGGGAGGGAGTGTAGAATGCCACTTGGAAGCCCTCGATGGTCAATGGCGATAGAAAGTTGGGAAGGAGGATCAGCTTGGGCCTCTAGTTCCAAATCCACATCGGGGTCTAATCTCTCCTTCTTGACCTCCACCTCCAACTCCCTCTTTCTCTTTCTTCTCTTTGCTCTCTGAGATGCAGCCTCATCATCATCGTCATCCTCGGCGTCTGAGAGAAACACAGTGGTGGAGCGCAGCACCTTTCCTCCTCCTGAGCCCTTGTCTCCTGCCAGTTCTACAAGAGCCTCCTCTTTAGCAGGGCTGCCTGGCCCCTCCCTCATGGAACCAGTCAGACTGTCCTCCTCACTCACGATGACAGAGGTGTAGAATTCTTCATTGTCTGAATCAGAGGCCAGACACGAGTCCCCTTGGCTCTCCCTCCCCAACTCTTTCCTCCTTCCTCCACTATTGGACAGATCCATTGCGTGACTGCCAGAGGCCTCACCGCTGTCCCTTCCCTCAAGCATATCTATTGTAAGGGCACCTTCCTCCTCTTTGTTATCAAGACGCTTGTATCTTTTACCGTAGGCTGCAATGCTGCGCATGTGCCCTGCGCCCCCAGCTTTCTGCTTTTCTTTGGCGCGTCGGGCGTCAGTGAGCCACTTATGTACTTCCGCCTCGGTGAGCCCCACCTCCCTGCCCAACGACTCACAGTCATCACGGGGAGGACTGGCTGCGTCAGCCCCACTACGCGACTCCAGAAACGCACGCAGAACCTGTATCTGGAACTCTGACAGTATCGGGGGACCTGGGGAGAAGTGCCGAGCCCTCAAATTAGCATGGGGATGAGTTGGATCAGAGGAATTTAAGGCGCATTTAAAGGGGCTCAATTTTGGTGACAAGACAGAGGCACAAGGGCTTGTGCCAACTTGAGATTTTTGAAGGGTACAATCAGGGCTAAGCATAAGATTTAAAGTGGTAGGACTTAGGCTTGAGTTGCTGGTAACAGACGGTGAGCGGTCAATACACTTGTCAATGTCCTCCCCTTTTCCATCTGCAGAGTTCCCTTCGTATGTTGTGCCATCTTTCATTTCATTATCTTCATCTATCCTACATGACTCAACCCTGTTATTTTTGCTTACTAAGGCGCTGATGAGCTCTTGTGCATATCCTTTACTATCCTCCTCACAAATCTCTCTTTCTCTATCACATTCCAGGGGCCAATTTTTCCCTTTTTCAGCCTTAAGTGACCTTTTCTCCTCAATTGTCGTCTCTTCCTTCAATTTGCTCTTGTTTGTTTGGTTGTCATCTGAACAGGTTTGTGTGGTTGCTTGGAGGTCGACAGCTGGCCACTGGTTCTGTAAGCTACTGAGTCTTTGGGCCAGGATAGCTTGCTGGGCAGCATTGAGACCTAGAAGGGGAACAGACTGTGTCAAAAGCTCTGGGTTTAGACTCTGGCTTTGCGTTTGGAGCCCATTCACGATAAAGGGCATGAGCATCTGATGCTGGGGTATGAGCTGAGGTGTGGCTGTGGCAGGGGACGCCCCAGCCGCAAACAGAGAGGGGAGGAGGGAGTGCGAGAGAGAGCTTGGGCTGGACGTGAGGAGGGTGAGAAAGGCAGAGACTGCCTGAGCAGAGGCTACAGGGGAGGAAAGCAGCGAGGGAGCCGGCTGAGTTTGAATAGGTTCTCCGTCTTTGGTAGTCATTGCTGCTGCTGTCAGGCTTGCCGGGATGACACAATTACTGCTGGTGGTGCAAACCAACTGTGCAGTGCTGCCCCCAGAGGTAACAAGTAAGTTAGTAGCCATGTTGTTACTTCCCGAATTTCCAGTTGCACCGTTGGCAGAGATTACTGCATTTCTGCTGCGGGTCTGGTGCAAAACAGATTTCAAATGACTCTCCAGGGTAATGGCATGGTTATAAGAGACTCGACACACAGCGCACTGGTAGGGCTTGTTTGATAAATATGGCCGAGACAGAAAAGAGACTGAGGGAGCAGGGGTGTCATTTTCACCACCCTGTTTTAGGGATCCTGTTCTCATCCGTTGCACATGGGATGCAGAGTTGTAGTGAACACACAATGTGGTCCTGGTAGGAAAAGCCTCTAAGCACGCATTACATTTGAATGGACGGCTGTCATCGCCATCAGCCATTACACCATTTTTTCCTGTGGACTTTTCATTGTCGACAAGTGTTTCTGTGGACTGATCGCTCTCCTGATCCGACTCCAAGACAACTCCACCTCCCTCCGGGTCTTTCACTCCGACTTCCTTATCCATCTCTTTATCGCCAGGCCCAATGAGAGTGTGCCTACTGTTGTAATTCTGCTGGGGTCCTTCAGAGTTCTCATTATTTTGACATGGGTCTGAGAGAGAGTCTGAAGCTTCTAAAAGCTTCAGTTGTAATGATGGAGCATCTGATGTGAAGCAGAAAGACAAGATATTTCAGCAGGTGTTTTGGGTCCATGGAACCTTGACAGATCCTGATTAATATGACAACACAAATACAGTCATAGCATATTGATACTTTTAGTTCTAAACCTTCAAGGAACAGGCGTTTAAAATTAACACAAGCTAATTGTTTAGGCTACTCAATATGTCAATGTGCTTGTATTCATTCAAATAATGCATAACTAAAATTCATAAAGACAGTGCAAAACCGTAGGTAATGCTGTTAATCAGAGGACAAACTCACCTGTATCATGCTTAACATCGGTGTCCACTCCACTCTGCCCCTGTTTGGGAGCAGCCTGGTAAAGAGAGAAAACTAACATTTTACCTTAAGACTCAATTTTGCTGACACAGGAACCCACTGCTTAGTGCTGCAGTCCAACAAGAGAGCATCTTGGTATAAATTGGTGACTCGTTCTATGATTCTATGACCTGCCAACCCTTTAGAGTACCAGACGCACGCGGCAAATTGGAGATTCAACTCGCGCGCAGAAAACGCCGAATTGGGGTTCTCTTTCCCCCAGCACGCTCGTGCGCGCACTGTCTGTGAGTGTGATCGCAATTATAGAACTATACCAAATCAATTCAACAAAAGGTTGGAATACTTGCTTGACAGCATTCCATTTACACAGATGGTAAAAATCACTAACAAGATCTAATTAGAAAGAACACAAAGGGCCTTTATTCTTGAAGTTTTTGAAATTTTATTAAACAAGTAAGTTAGTCTCAGGTTGAGTGATCCTCGTAATGTTGTGGAAAATACAACTAATGGGACGCAGAATTAAAATGTGTATCACACTCGCACAAATGCAACAAGTTACTCGTATTTTAATTTAATTTCTTTCACTAGCAAATGCGAGTGAAGTGCTGGCACTGAATCTTATGTTTGCTTGAAACAATTAGTGTTTACCTTTCCACAACACATGGAGTCGAAAAGAGATTTGTCCATGTGTTTACATACAGCTGACAGTCGGCAAACTCAGCATCACAACAAACAGGAGGGGCAGACACGGGGTAGCTACGTCGAAAAATTAGGTATTAATCTCCATTGACTCAAACTCTGTACATGTCTGTGTGTTGCCACTCGAGAAACGGGATGTTAAATTTACTCAGTGATACATTTTTTGTTCAAATGGAGACAAACCCCCCCCAAAAAAACAGGCCCTATTCATTTCTGCGTACTTTTAACTCAGATCTCGTACATGGACAGAGAATTGCGTAGTAGTAGGTACGCAAAATGCGTGCATGTTAGAAGGTCTGTATAATAATGCACTAAATAAAGATTTGGCACATTGCACAAGTTGTTACGCATCATGAAATACAGTACCAGTCAAAAGTTTGGCAACACCTACTCATTCAAGGGTTTTTCTTTCTTTTCACTACTTTTGACATTGTAGAATAATAATGAAGACATCAAAACTATGAAATAACACATATGGAATCATGTAGTAACCCCAAAAGTTATATTTTATATTTGAGATTCTTCAAAGTAGCCACCCTTTGCCTTGACAGCTTTGCACACTCTTGGCATTCTCTCAACCAGCTTCATGAGGTAGTCACCTGGAATGTATTTCAATTAACAGGTGTGCCTTGTTAATAAAAGTTCATTTGTGGAATTTCTTTCCTTCTTAATGCGTTTGAGCCAGTCAGTTGTATTGTGACATGGTAGGGGTGGTATACAGAAGAGAGCCCTATTTGGTAAAAGACCAAGTTCATATTATGTCAAGAACAGCTCAAATAAGCAAAGAGAAACAACAGTCCATCATTACTTGGTCAGTCAAACCGGAAAATGTCAAAACTTTTGAAGTTTCTTCAAGTGCAGTCGCAAAAACCATCAAGCGCTTTGATGAAACTGGCTCTCATGAGGAACGCCACAGGAAAGGAGGACCCAGAGTTACCTCTGCTGCAGAGGATAAGTTCATTGGAGTTACCAGCCTCAGAAATAGCAGCCCAAATAAATGCTTCACAGAGTTCAAGTAACAGACAACATCAACTGTTCAGAGGAGACTGCTTGAGCCAGACCTTGGTCAAATTGTTGCAAAGAAACCACTACTAAAGGACACCAATAAGAAGAAGAGACTTGCTTGGGCCAAGAAACCCAAGCAATGGACATTAGACCGGTGGAAATCTGTCCTTCGGTCTGATAAGTCCAAAATTGAGATGTTTGGTTCCAACCACCGTGTCTTTGTGAGCGGATGATCTCCGCACGTGTAGTTCCCACTGTGAAGCATGGAGGTGGTGGTGTGATGGTGCTTTGCTGGTGACACGGTCAGTGATTTATTTAGAATTCAAGGCACACTTAACCAGCATGGCCACCACAACATTCTGCAGTGATAAGCCATCCCATCTGGTTTGCACTTAGTGGGACTATAATTTGTTTTTCAACAGGACAATGACCCAACACACCTCCAGGCTGTGTAAGGACTATTTTATCAAGAAGGTGAGTGATGGAGTTCTGCATTCGATGACCTAGCCTCCACAATCACCAAACCTCAACCCAATTGAGATGGTTTGAGATGAGTTGGACCGCAGAGTGAAGGAAACTCATCCAACAAGTGCTCAGCATATGTGGGAACTCCTTAAAGAATGATGGAAAAGCATTCCAGGTGAAGCTGGTTGAGAGAATGCCAGGAGTGTGCAAAGCTGTCATCTAGGCAAAGGATGGCTACTTTGAAAAACTCAAATATATTTTGATTTGTTTAACACTTAGTTACTACATGATTCCATATGCTGTTACATCATAGTTTTGCTGTCTTCACTATTATTCTACAGTGTAGAAAATAATAAAATTAAAGAAAAACTCTAATGAGTAAGTGTGTCCAAACTTTTGACTAGTACTGTATATTGAGGCAACATTATAGACAGTAGTAAAATAGAACTCAATTGAATGAACATTAAATGTTTATAATATTCTTGAATTATATAGGCCTACGTAGTTTATACTGTAGGCCATTTATCTTTTAAAGCAGTCATCTTGGTTTCCTGAAGCATATTTTTATTTGCTTGTTTGTAGTTAACAGTCAGACAGAACAATTTGATGATGTTTAGTGAAGATCTGTCTATAAAGTGGCGCGGTACACACAAAAAAAAAACTGCTTACGACACAATTAGCTGTTCTATGAGTGGTCTAAGGCAGTCCATAACTAACAAGCGTTTTCAAATGCAGCTTTAGTAACAATGGTTTTTGGAAACAGCTCGGAGATTTAACCATGTTCTTACAAAGATTCTAAGTTAGTTCAACTTATTCTTAAGAAGCTTTTGGGAAACGTTCTAAAATCCTACAATAACATATACAAATAATGCATGTACAATAATTGATAATGTATTATATTTGATGTCATCCAAGAATCATTAATTAAACACATAGATACAAAAGTCAAGTTCTGTTAACTCGTGCGATGGGAGAAAAAAATAAAAATACTAGTCCAGAATGAACTTGCATTGCACTACTTACAATGTCCAGCAACTTGTCTACACAGTTAGGAAGCACACTATGCCCATCATTCAGGTGCAGAGCAAGGGAGCCCCTGTCTGGTAACCCTTGTTGACACAGGGGGCACAACCACACCACCACTCCGTTGCGGTCACCGCACACTGTCTCACCAGACTCCTCCTGCAAGATCGAAATGTATTTTAGTGGAATTAAAAATATTTATTTTAAATCATGACCATGTCCAGGGGTGTTTCTCTGTAGAACCAAAATAAAAGCTATACAGTGCAAATGTTCAGTAAGTATGTTGGAAATAAAAATAAACCTAAACAGAAAGTAATCCAAGTTCAGCCTCAATATAGATAATTAACTATTAGATAACAGAAATAGATAGCCTAATTGTTTAGGCTACATTAGACCTACCTAAAATAGTATCAATTAAACTTGGTCCAAATCAATTGAATCAACTTCAAATTAAATTCCTCTGAGGACTACCAATTAACAAATTAACAGTGCAATAAAAAAATACTTTACATTTCTGACATGTAATTGCAATGTCATGTGACACGAAGAAACATTTAAACCACTTCAATTAAAATGTAAGTGAATGGCCTGAATATTGACCTTGACCAGCATAAACTGTCAGCGACTAGCATGATATTTAGGGTCATGCAAAACATGTCGTTTTATAACTAATAAGCGAATAATAGCCATTTGAACATCATACACACACTAACGTTAACAAAATAGCCTAATGGCCAACATACCTCACCATGAGAACTCAATGCAGTATTGTCCTTTTCCAATGCTACTCGGCAGAAATTGAATTTTGTGGTTAGGTTTAACGACTTACATCGTCGCTATTATTAAGATCCAAATTTGATTACTACTAAATTAATCGAGGCGCGATAAAAACAAAAACAAATCCCAAATACCAACACTTGTATTTGCCCACTTCCGTCCTCACCAATTATCTAGCCGTGCCCAGAAAATATCGTTTAACCAGCAAGGTTGCATGATTATTATAGTTGAGAAAGTGCAGTGAGTAATAAAACATAGTTTAAGGCTATATATAACAACGGCGTGGATAAAAATGCCCAAATGGCTCGTGATTCTTTAGCTAATTAACGTCCAACCTAATTAGCTACGCCGAAGTGTTGAATCAATTAGCTAGCAAGCTAGCTAGCGTTAGTTAGCCAAGCTATCGACGTCGCAATAGTTGTTTCTAGCTTGTGTTACGAAATGCAAGAAACACACTAACTCTGTCCTGCAATTATCAGACGGTTAAAAACTGAGACTCGAAACTACGTACCGCCTTGTCTATTCATTAACGTTGCGAAATTAAACAAAAGGACCAAAATAACAGTCGTGGCACTTAGCCTACTAGCTAACAAGAACTTAACCCGTCGCTGTCAAGCTTCCTCAACTAGTCTGAAAAAAAAACTAAGCCCAGGTGTACATGGCTACACATTCGGAAGTATACCGATCTACTACAAATAGATACTGTAGGTTTTAGATATTCCGTCCAAAACATCGGCCTCGAGTGCTTCACTTATCCTTCGGATTGTGGGCTGCCAATCGGGGATCCAGTATTACACCACCCGCAGCCTGCTCAACAGCGCAAATTGAGGCCTACATGGACTAAGCTATTTAATTAATGAATATGGGTTCCCTTTACAGATGTGTAAAAAACGGCGCGCCCCCTACTCCCCCACCATTCCACAAAATCTGATAACACATTTTAATGATCTACTTCATTATACAAAATATTTAGTATTTATGAACATCTTTACAATCATTTTAGATGGCTTCGTGCAATAATTGACAAAAGAATCTAATGCTAAGCTACTTGAAACAGACTACTTTGCACACTGCGCACGGCAAAAGGGGTGGTGGGGTGAAAAGAAACGGAGACGGAGGTTGAAAAGTTTGGAATTTAATGTTCGAATCCGGTGAATAGAACCATTTGATATACAACATTCATCTTTCGATTGAAACTATCATTTGCACAGCAATCTTTCAAACGCACAATCGCAATTAAGCAAACGGCAATATCGTTTAATTAACTTCAGAGCAATTAGCTAATGCATTTACCTGCATGGTCGTCGCTCCAGCGCACGCTTCCTCTCGCTCTTTAAAACTGAAAAGTTTTCTCTTGCTCGCCCTCCCTCGCCTGTTCTCTCCCTCCCTCATTCGCCCTCTCTCTTTCCCCTCTTCCCTCTAGTAAACACACGACAGCTCCCCCCAAGGCTGATATCTGACATTCAGTAGGGAAGAATACATTTGGCGTCACTATAAAACCTTTATGTAACAATATTAGTTTATTCAGATAGCCTAATATTTGTATCGTCGAACCAGTGCTGCAGTTTAATGTAATGAAGCATGATGAGAGGGACTCTCTAGAGCCATGTCCCTTGATCTGAAAAAGCATTTGTAGAATTCAATCAACCGGATTGAATCGGATTGCATACCCAAAATACTGATCCTCTATGGAGTCATCAGGTTAGGATGAAAATAAACAAGCAGGGCGAATAGCCTACATATTGAAATGTTAAACAATCACAACATGTCACCTAGTGGTTAGAGCGTTGGACTAGTAACTGGAAGGTTGCAAGTTTAAACCCCCGAGCTGACAAGGTACAAACAGGCAGTTAACCCACTGCCCCTGAACAGGCAGTTAACCCACTGTTCCTAGGCCGTCATTGAAAATAAGAATTTGTTCTTAACTGATTTGCCTAGTTAAATAAAGGTAAAATTAAAAAAGAAAATGTATCTAGACATAACGCTGCATAAAATTTTACATCTACTTATAATCATGGTGAGACAATATATGTCTTTGATTAGAGCTATTTGGTCTCTATTTCGTTTCTCAATCCATCAGTAGGCTATTGAATGAGATTGGCATTTCCCAATTAGGCCTAATAGGACCCCTGTCCAATTAGGACACTTGTTACAGTATGTTCACCAAGCCCTTTTATATTACTGTACATCATATTGTGTAGTACTGCATGACATTAGTTTAATTATTCACGAAATATGGGGGATTACGGTTATAACAAAAATACAAATAGTATAGATTATAGGTTTAAAAACGGTACTAACAGTGGTTTTCCAATCTCTGTAAAGTAATTGTTCTGCGTTATTATGACGGGCTATGATGCTCATGAATGCAGTAAGCACCTAGGTGTCCACACTGCGCCTGCCTAAAATACTTGCGGCTGTCAGTGATTTAGTGAATGCTCAATCAACAGTCTTGAACCTATTTTACAAGACTGTTGAATCGGTAATAGCGGTCGTTAAATGGAGGTGAGGTGTAGAATATATGAAATGTTTAACGCTAACGTACTAATCTAGTGTTACTCCTGCACGCGCTCTGTATTTATTACAGATCGTAGCTACGTTTCCACACGGCAGCAAGGCCAATATTGGGACCATATACTATTTCCCAAATTGAATTTATCATGTGTAGTTGTTAGATTAATTTATTTCACAGTGAGCATTTTGATGCTGATAAATTTGTGTCATTACAGAGTACAATGAGTGTGGAAGTGGAGAGGAAATTTGTCTGTGACGCTGACATTCAGAAACAATTGGAAGAGATAGGAGGTGTGTAGCCTCCAAGTTGTACCATTGTGCCCAGAGGGCATCTCCATAACTCTTGATTTTATATTAGAAACACCAAAAAATATGATTGATGTTGGCTACTTACAATATAGAATGCACCATTTTAATGTATAATGTGGGCTAACTACTAGATTAATTATAGTGGAATGCTGCTGATGAAGGTTGGTAAAGAAAGCTCAAATGTAGACTACACTGTTAATTTAGTTTTACAGGACAGATTTTATTTCTAATACTTACTTGATATCATTTCTCAGTATACTTAGAAATTAAAAACAAAATTGCATCCTTTTCAGCAGTGAAAACTATTCATTCAAACAATATGTAATACATTTTCTCTGCACCCTTCCCTCTTTCTTGCAACGTTTCTCTCACCAGCGGTGTGTATTGGTCAGAAACAATTCCAAGACAAGTATTTTGACACCCCAGACTTCCTTCTCACCTTGAGAGATGTGTGGTTGCGTTGTCGCCAGGGATGTTGGGAACTCAAATGCGCTACAGTTACAAAGGCAGAAGACAGAGTGGGGGAGCCTCAGAAGGCAGAACTGTGTTCACGCTATCAGGAGATAACCAATCTGTCTCAAATTCAGTTGAAAGTGAGAGAGTTCATGAAAGAAGGTAATGGGGAGCAAAAAACTGCCAACCAGACGCACCCAGTGGTCCATCAAGACACACCCAAAACTGAAGGTGCAGAGAATTGCCCCACAGGGAATGAGTCCTGGCTGATGGAGCTGAATCTGGTTTGCTTTGCAGAGTTCACAACACAGAGGTGTTCATTCACTTTTGGGGGGGAAGGAGATGAAAGTGGAGTGCGTGTAGACCTTGACCAGGCCGACTTTGGCTATTGTGTAGGGGAGATAGAGGTTCTCGTGCCACAGGGAGAAGACATTCAGTCTGCACTGAGGAAGATTGAAAAGACTGCCCAAAGACTGGGTGAGCAGGGGATGCTGGGTATCAGTCATTTATGCACTTATTATTCTTTCTCTTTTAATTTTCATGGTAATGCTTGTTTCTGCCAGAAAGCATGCATCATACAGATTGATGGCATATATGTATTGTACTAATGTCTTCTTATAGATCATTTGCACTTTATGTTACATCATGGAATAAAATGGTGATAACATGGTAATAGTAATGTAACAAATTATTTATACTCACAATAAAACATTCATAACCGTTAATTTCCGTATAATTACATTCATGTTTAAGGGTAATAGTTTGTTATAAGATTTTAAGGATGAAATAAGAGTTTAATAAGGAAAATGGTTGGAAAAGGGGCTCTGTATTGTTACCCCTCTATACTATGGCACAAAGTATGTGGTGTAACCCTGAAATAAGAATATAATTATACTGAAATTATGGGGTATCTGGGCAAATAACGTTTCAATGTGAGTAACTATAACTTGTTACCATATCATTACCATGTTATTACAACTTTATTATGTGCTGTAATGTCACATCCTACGGTTAATTTTGTATTTATGTTATATTTATTTTAGAAATATTTAATATTTTCTTTATTTTTCCCTATTTCACCCTCTCCCCCTCATCTTTAGGTTTGTCTGGCGATCAGAGGGTTCAAGGAAAAATGGATGTGTACCTGCAAAGATACTGCCCAGAACACTATGCAAAATTACTAAGTGCATATATATTGTAAGAAATAGTAGCTGGAAGGTAGCTGACTAATGTCATTGAAAATTCTGCATGTCCTTAACTTTATCTAATTCAAGTGGTTAACACAAAAATTATGGTCTATCTTTGTTATTACAATAAACAATGAAAATATATTATGATTGTTGCCCTTGATTTTGCTTTCACAAGACTTCATAATCTCATATGTCCTGCTATGCTGTCTGGGTGTCATAGGCCTAGTACATGGTATTCAACCACTTCTAAAGAATAATGAACTACCACCCTGTCCACTTGCAGAGTCACTGAATGATAATGACATCTGCCATTCAGCATGTTTTGGATCCACTTTTGCTGGAGACATAGGATGATTGGGAATGGGAATGTCTTCCAACCTCTTATCTCCACATGGTGTGGTTGGTCTTGTCCTGCTTACCAACCTTGAAATAACAAATCAACTAATACCATTGAGTTAGTGTAGTATATAATTCCCTTGCCAAATGAAATACAAAACTTTTTAATGCAATAATGCATTAAGATAGTTGTGTACCTGCAGTTAAGGTAGGTCGGTTAGGACATCTACAATGTGCATGACACAAGTAATTTTTCCAACAATTGTTTACAGACAAATTATTTGACTTATAGTTCACTGCATCACAATTCCAGTGGGTCAGACGTTTACATACATTAAGTTGACTGTGCCCTTAAACAGCTTGGAAAATTCCAGAAAATTATGTCATGGCTCTGGAAGCTTCTGATAGGCTAATTGACATAATTTGAGTCATTTGGAGGTGTAGCTGTATTTCATTGCCTACCTTCAAACTCAGTGCCTCTTTGCTTGACATCATGGGAAAATAAAGAAATCAGCCAAGACCCCAGAAAAAAAAGTGTAGACCTCCACAAGTCTGGTTCATCCTTGGGAGCAATTTTCAAATGCCCGAAGGCACCACATTCATCTGTACAAACAATAGTACCCAAGTGTAAACACCATGGGACTACGCAGCCGTCATACCGCTCAGGAAGGAGACGCATACTTTGGTGTGGAAAGTGCAAATCAATCCCAGAACAACAGCAAAGGACCTTGTGAAGATGCTGGAGGAAACAGGTACAAAAGTATATTTTTACAGAGTAAAAAGAGTCCTATATCGACATAACCTGAAAGGCCGCTCAGCAAGGAAGAAGCCACTGCTCCAAAACCGCCATAAAAAAGCCAGGCTACGGTTTGCAACTGCACATGGGGAAAGCTCGTACATTTTGGAGAAATGTCCTCTAGTCTGATGAAACAAAAATAGAACTGTTTGGCCATAATGACCATCGTTATGTTTGGAGGAAAAAGTGGAACGCTTGCAAGCCGAAGAACACCATCCCAACTGTGAAGCACAGGGGTGGCAGCATCATGTTGTGGGGGTGCTTTGCTGCAGGAGGGACTGGTGCACTTCACAAAATAAATGGCATCATGAGGCAGGAACATTATGTGGATATATTGAATCAACATCTCAAGACATCAGTCAGGAAGTTAAAGCTTGGTCACAAATGGGTCTTTCAAATGGACAAGGAGGCCAACAAACCTGACTCAGTTACACCAGCTCTGTCAGGAGGAATGCCAAAATTCACCCAGTTTATTGTGGAAGGCTACTTGAAACATTTAACCCAAGTTAAATAATTTAAAGGCAATGCTATCAAATACTAATTGAGTGTATGTAAACTTCTGACCCACTGGGAATGTGATGGAATAAATAAATGCTGAAATGAATAATTCTCTCTCTCCTATTATTCTGACATTTCACATTCTTAAAATAAAGTGGTGATCCTAACTGACCTAAAACAGGGATTTTTTTTACTAGAATTAAATGTCAGGAATTGTGAAAAACTGAGTTTAAATGTATTTGGCTAAGGTGTATGTAAACTTCTGACATTAACTGTATATCTATAATAAACTAAAAATATATATTTTTAAGAAATATTAACAAAAACAAATGTATAGCAGCCATATGAGATTAGGCTAGCTATGGGAAGTGCTAGGTAAAGTGCTAAACCTTATGTCATCCCTATAATGTGTTGCTATCCCTGCGGTTTTATGGATGTCCTCATTTCAGAGTTTTCCTGTGGAGAATGCCATCCATGTGTAGAGTTTTGTAGGCATGAGGTCAATTTTCTGAGGTCTTCACATCCAAGTTTCAACATGTCCTGTCAATTTGCACTGGCACAAATTGACTGACTTGGTAGCTTGTTCTCGCGTGAATAGGTCATGTGACACCAAAGGGGCTGGGGTTCTCGCGCAGTTTGCTCCAGTATTGTAAACCATAGAAAAAAATAATGAGTTTCTATGTTGTAAACAACATGGCGCATCACGGACTTCGCAACTTCGGTCTGGTTTTATCTTGAAAACATCGGCAGCGAAAACGGCGTATCATCCACAGATAAAAACCGTTTTCTTAAACGGACTCGTGACAACATAATTGGCAAGTTTTTTAGCTTAATATACTACAACAAATAACTGTCAAGCGCGTGTAACCTTATACTTAGAACAGTGTAGGTATCTTTAGGCTAGGCTAGCTGTATTAGCTAACTAGGTAGCTAGTCAGACAATTCATGCGATGGTTAGCTCGTTTTTTGTAACGAACGTTAGAGCAAGTCGCTTGATGATTTTTGCCACTGCATTTTCTTAGCTAGCTAAGTCTTTGATAGTAGTTGTATGTCTGTGTCAAGAAGACACGGCCAATCTCTTACACGTCAGGCAGCTCACCCATACAGGTGAACATATTTTTATTTTAAAGTAACTATCCTGTGTTTCCAGATTGTTATGAAATATTACTTATAGTTAATTACAACATGAGTTAAATAGTTTACCTTCCCCAAAATGTTAATTAAAGCAGCTATATGTAACTTTTTGGGGCGACATGACCAAATTCACATTGAAAAGCTATTTCACAGCGGTTTTGACAATATTTTGACAATATTTGTCGACATCAACGTTACTTGTTTTGTCACATAAACTGAAATTAGATGAACTATTAGAATAAATAAAAAACAGCAAATTGTACCCTTTTAAGTAACTATGTTAATAAGCAAATTTTCTGTGTTGGAATGGTGTTGGGTGTAACCCAATGGTGTGGTTTTATGTAATGGAAAAATATGTATGCGAGTAGACAGCTGATTTGCCAGTTCATTCTCCTTAGGAGGATGACATCCTCTATAAGGAATTAGCAAGTATCAGAGCCATATACACTGAGTGTACAAAACATTAGGAACAACTTCCTAATATTGAGTTGCACCGCTTTTTTTCGCGCAGCGTTGGAGTTATTGACACACTCAAACCGTTCAAAGGCACTTACATCTTTTGTCTTGCCCGTTCACCCTCTGAATGGCAAACATATGTTTTATTTGCCGCCAGGCTTACAGCTGTAATATGTCACTTTTTGGCGACCCTACCAAATTCACATAGAAATGTGTTATAGATCTGTCATTCAAATATCTGGGGGGTAGTTTTTTTTTTACCCCTTTTTTCTCCCCAATTTCGTGGTATCCATTTGGTAGTAGTTACAGTCTTGTCTCATCGCCTGCAACTCCCGTATGGACTCGGGAGTGGCGACGGTCGAGAGCCATACGCTCTCCGAAACACACTGATCGCTTAACCCGAAAGCCAGCCCCACCAGTGTCGGAGGAATCGTCGTACAGCTGGTGACCGAAGTCAGCATGGTTGTGCCTGGCCTCTAGAAGGAGTTGCTAAAGCGAGATGGGACAAGGACATCCCAGCCAGCCAACCCTCCCCTAACCCGGATGACGTTGGGCCAATTGTGTGCCGCCTCATGAGTCTCCCGGTCGCGGCCGGCTACGACACAGCCCGGTATCAAACCTGAATCTGTAGTGACTACTTTAGCACTGTGCCTTAGACCACTGTGCAACTCGGAAGGCTCGATCTGTCATTCTGGAAGCAAGTCTGAGAAGCGCTAGATCTGTCCTATGTACGCTATTTCAATGCTTCCCGTTCTTAAGTTTAGTTTTTGCATCTTTTATTTTCGGTTTTGTACACCAGCTTCAAACAGATGAAAAAACAATATTTTTGGTTATGGAAAAGATATTTCAGTGTTAGATCAACTGAAATTAATCAAACTATGTGACAAAATAAGTATAGTACAAGGATTCCGTACACTCAGAATTTTTTGCAACTATGCAATGGCGGAGCGATTTCGTCTTCGTGTGGGAAATATATATAAAACACAGGAAATCACGTTTTTCACTGCACTGGGCCTTTAAAGCATTTGTCATCATTATTCACTTTTCATAGACAACATCATTGACTTCCCTGGCAGGCTCTCGGTATATGGGCTCTCAGTCTAGTTCTGGGATGTCCGGCGGTCGGGGCTCCAGCGGCAACCCTGACCAGTCTGAAGCGGAATCCAACCAGAGCAGCAGCAGTAATAACAGTAACAGCAGTAGAAGTCGTAGATCAGCTGAGGGGCAGCAGGGTGACAGGCAGTCAACAGCAGAGGAGGACGTCGATTTAGCTCAAGTGCTGGCTTACCTATTGAGAAGGTAAGTTGAAGTTGGGACTGGGAGACAGTCTGACCATAGCCTGTACAGTAGCCAAAGAGTAGACCTAGCACCAAAGAAGTTCACTCTGCTCCAAGTTTAAAAAAATACTCAACACAAACTCACATTACTGCTTCTCAGCAGAGGGGAAAACGTTAGTTTTTCCTTTATCATGGCGCTTATAAGGAAATCATGCCAATGCAGAATGGAGTGCTTTCTCCTCTGGAGTTGTGTCCTATGTGTAGCCTTGTCCTAGTTCATGTCAATAAGCACAAGTGTTTCCCCATCCCTCTCCTCATCTTTGTGTGTACATGAAGGGGCCAGGTGAGGCTGGTCCATGGGAGTGGAGCAACAGGCCTGCAGCTTGTCCAGTCGTATTCGGACTCTGACGAGGACAGCGATGGGGCCTGGGAGGGGCGTCTAGGAGACCGTTACAACCCTCCCGGTAAATTAAGCTGGGTTTTATTGAGTGCACTAGTCACATTTAATCCTACTTTTTAATTTGTGTGCAAGCAATGGAAGAAAAATGACCAAACATCTGATATAGTGCTATTCATATAGATATTCCAATGTACTTGACACCACAGTTAAAATAAAAAGTATTGGCATTTTTGTTACACAAGTGTGTTTACACATGTACACCTACTTGCATGCCTCACTGTTCTCTTGCTCACTGCTCCTGTGTCTTGTCAGTGGACTCCCAGCCAGACACTCAGGAGTTGGACCGGAGTGAAATCCGGACTCAGATCCTCCTGACCACGGCCTCATCTGACTTGAAAGGCAGGCAAAGCTTCACCCACATGCTAACAGAGGTGAGGGCAAGCATTGTTGGGCAAGCATGTTGGGCATACTGTGTTCCTCAGGTCTAGAGGGTGATTCTGATTTGTGTTACTCTCTCAGAGGGAACAAGGCCGATGTCGAGGCTCCAGTTTTTCTCACGGAGAGTGTAGTCGCATTCGCTCACAGTGAGTATTACCAAAACGCCTCACATCCACACACTAAAACTAAGCACCGTAAACTCATTGCAGAAACAAGTGAAAGGGGATGTGTTATGAATTGTTCCACTTAAAAGTTGTAATGAATAAAGCCTTATTTATCGGACCATTGACCTGAATGTTAATAGATGAGGAGCCTGTTGTTGCTGAAATCCATTGGTGTTCCGTTTACACTTCTCAGTTTCCTGCCCAATCATGTGACACACAAGGACACATACCAGCAGAAAGCGTTCTGTGGTGTGTACAGTGACGATGGCAACATGTTCCTCTCTGCCTGCCAAGGTAAGGACGTGAACACAACCGTTACAGTAGACTGGGGAGATGATTGAAATTCCTTTAGTTCCTAACCACATCGCTGTGTTTACATGTACATTTACAAAATGGATATTAAAACAATTTCACATTTTTATTTGTAGTGACCACTGATTTCTAAAACATGCATCCTTCCCTGGCTTTCCTAGACCAGAACATCCGTTTGTATGACACCAGTAGCGGGCGCTTTAACCTGAAGCAGACTGTGAAGGCCAGGGACGTGGGCTGGAGCGTGCTGGACGTATGCTTCACCCCCGACTCCCACAACGTGCTCTACTCCAGCTGGTCTGATTACAGTAAGGCTAGGCCACCAGAGCGAAGATACCACCCACACTGGGGGGTGCTGCTATTTTAGTCACCCTGACCTTACCATAGATGAAGGAATGGGTAGGATTATAACTTAATTTGAAGATAGTGAGGTGGAAGGACGGCGCTTCAACCAACATGAGACGAGGCGCAGTCGATAATCACAGCTATGTCGATCTAATATAAAAGAACTCAACTCTAACTCATTTTGAAAAAAAATATTTCTAAACATTAAAACGGATGTTTTTTTGCCATCATGATCTTCACCAGAATATATCTATTTTGGGCTTCTTGTCATGATGTCACTGGGGTGTATTTTGTACTGATGTGTGCTCTCTTGTACCCCTCTAGTTCATGTCTGCAGTGTAGATGGAGACAGTGAAACCCATACCGCCCTGGACCTCAAGTTAGTGGTTCCCCTCATAGTACTTATAGCTTAACCAATCTGGTAATAAACTGTTCTACCTTCATTCACAAGGATACCTGACCTTGGAACTAGCTATCATTTCAACTGGCCATTGTTCATTTTGTGTGCCACTATAATGGAGCAACAGGAACCATTTAAGTTAGATGAGTTCATAATGTATTACATGAAAAGCTGAGTGACTCCATTTATGTGATTTTCCCACTTATTTCCTGCTGTTTGGGCTAAATCCTAACTTCTTTGTAACTTCAATGCTTTTGTTTACTTAAATTATATAAATTTGTGTAGAAGGGGCTCACTGATCAGGTGGCTCGTAAGTCTACACTTGCACTGAGCTTTGAGTTACGCGCGTGTTTCTCTGAAGCTAGGATTCAACTTTTTGAGAGCAGCACCGTTTTAGGCCAATTATTTCCATAGATTGTAGATGATGTTCCATAATTGGAGATGTCTCAGTGGAGGAGGCTGGTTAATGTTCTGTTCTTCCTTCTTAGCCCAGACGAGAGGAGGTTCTGTGTCTTCTCTCTGGCTGCCTCCACAGACGGAAAAGAGATCCTTGGAGGGTTGGTGCACACAATTTCTTCATCCCAATTTTACATTTTCAGATCAATTTCTAATATTTTTTTAGTTGGTTAGGGACACGTTTAATAGCCTACAGTGCATATCTCACTCTTCGTTGCTTTATTTTCTTCACAGAGCAAATGATGGCTGCCTCTACGTCTTTGATCGTGAACAGAATAGGAGAACCCTTAAGGTCTGTGTGTGTGTGTCTGTGCTTATAGACCATATTTGCTGTTGACATTGCACTGCAAGTATTTAGTCACACCCTGGTCACCCTCTGTCTGCCCACCAAGCCTCACACTATCGCCTTGCTGACGATACAGAGCGTCCCTCTTATCTTGGAACCCCTCTGTGTATATCACAACCCACCTCACTGTGTTGACCTCTGCTATCTCTTTCCTCCTCACTCTTTTACACACTTCCCCCCCCTCTCCTCTTCCCTCCTCCCCATCTCCTTAGATTGATGCTCACGAGGATGACGTGAACGCGGTGGCTTTTGCTGACAGCTCGTCCCAGCTGCTGTTCTCGGGCAGCGACGACGCGCTCTGCAAGGTGTGGGACAGGAGGACGCTGCGGGAGGACAGACCCCAGCCCGTGGGCCAGCTGTCTGGACACAGAGACGGAATCACCTTCATACACAGCAAGGTAATAGAAAAAAACACTAGCTGCGTGTGTGTGTCCAGCATTTGTAATCACCATCTATCTACACATTAGGATACAATGTATGTAATCATCCATATCAAAGTACTATTTGAGTACGTACAGTGCCCACAGAAAGTAGCCATACCCCTTGACTTATTCCACATTTTGTTGTTACAGCCTGAATTCAACACTGATTACTTTCTTTTCCCATCTACACACAATACCCCATAATGAGAAAGTGAAAACATGTTTTTCCAAATTTATTGAAAATTAATTACAGCAATATCAAATGTACATAAATGTTCACACCCCTGAGTCAATACTTTGTAAAAGCATCTTTGGCAGAAACTAAAGCTTTGAATAGTTTTTGGTGTCTGTATCAACTTTGCAAATCTGGATTTGGGATTTTCTCCCATTCTTCTTTGCAGATTTTCTAAAGCTCTGTTAAGTTAGATGGGGATTGGCAGTGAACAGCAATCTTCAAGTCTTTTCACAGATTTTCAATGGGATTCAAGTCTGGGCTTTGGCTGGGCCATTCAAGGACTTTAACAATTTTGTTCTGAAGCCTTTCCAGCGTTGGTTTGGCTGTATGCTTGGGGTCATTGTCCTGTTGGAATGTAAATCTTTGCCCCAGTCCAAGGCTGTTTGCATTCTGAAGCAGGTTCTCATCAAGGGTTTGCCTGTATTTGGCTCCATTCATTGTTCCCTCTATCCTTACCAATCACCCAGTCCCTGCTGCTGAAAAGCATCCCCATAGCATGATGCTGCCACCATCAGGCGTCACGGTAGGGATAGTGTTAGACGGGTGATGAGCTGTGCCTGGTTTTCTCCAGACATAGCGCTATGTGTTCAGACAAAAGAGTAACATTTTTCTAATCAGACCACAGAATATTTTGCCTTATGTGAAAGAATGTGTGTCTTTCACATTCCTTTTTTCAAACTCCAGGTGTGATGTTGTACCTTTTTCTCAGGGGTGGCTTCTGTCTGGCCACTCCCATAAAGCCTAGATTGGTGACATGCTGTAGAGACTGTTGTCCTTCTGGCAGGTTCTCCCATCTCAGCTAAGGAACTCTGTAGTTCAGTCAGAGTGGTCATTGGGTTCTTGCTTACCTCTCTGACCAAGGTTCTTCTTGCCCGGTTGCAGTTTGGTCAGATGGCCAATATTGGAGACCACTGTGCTCTTGGAAACTTTCAACGCTCTAAAAATAGTTTTTTACCCTCACGAGATATAAGGGGATACCCAGTCAGTTGCACAACTGAAGGTACTCAACCGAAATGTGTCTTCCGCATTTAACCCAACCCCTCTGAATTGTATATTTTACATTTGAGTCATTTATCAGATGCTTTTATCCACAGCGATGAGCGAGTGTATTCATTTTTATACTTTTTATTTTGTACTGGTCCCCCTGTGGGAATCGAGCCCACAACCTTGGTGTTGCAAGCACCATACCAACTGAGCTACATGGGACCATATCTGAATCAGATATATGCCTCCTCACAATTCTATCTAGGAGATCTACGGACATTTCCTTGACTTCATTGTTTCTGCTCTGACATGCACTGTCAACTGTGGGACCTTATATATAGACCGTTGTTAATTTCTAAATCATGTCCAAACAATTGAATTGGCCGCAGGTGTACTCCAATCAAGTTGTAGTGACACCTCAACGATGATCAAAGGAAATTTGATGCACCGGAGCTCAATTTGGAGTGTCATAGCAAAGGGGTGTGAATACTTACAGTACCAGTCAAAAGTTTGGACACACCTACTCATTCCAGGGTTTTTCTTGTTTTTTTTACTATTTTCTACATTGTAGAATAATAGTGAAGAAATCAAAAACATGAAATAACACATGGAATCATGTAGTAACTAAAAAAAAATCATATTTGAGAATAGTCAAAGTAGCCACCCTTTGCCATGATGACAGCTTTTGTACACTCTTGGCATTCTCTCAACCAGCTTCATGAGGTAGTCACCTGGAATGCATTTCAATTAAAAGGTGTGCCTTGTTAAAAGTTCATTTGTGGAATTTCTTTCCTTCTTAATGTGTTTGAGCCAGTCAGTTGTGTTGTGACAAGGTAGGGGTGGTATACAGAAGTTAGCCCTATTTGGTGAAATACCAAGTCCATATTATGCAAGAACAGCTTAAATAAAAAAGAGAAACGACAGTCCACTACTTTAAGACATGAAGCTCAGTCAATACGGAACATTTCAAGAACTTTGAATGTTTCTTCAAGTGCGGTCGCAAAAACCATCAAGTGCTATGATGAAACTGGCTCTCATGAGGACCACCACAGGAAAGGAAGACCCAGAGTTCCAACTGCTGTGTGTTTGTGAGACACAGAGTAGGTGAACGGATGATCCTGCATGTGGTTCCCACCGTGAAGCATGAAGGAGGAGGTGTGATGGTGTGGGGGTGCTTTGCTGGTGACACTGTCTGATATATTTAGATTTCAAGGCACACTTAACCAGCATGGCTACCACAGCATTCTGCAGCGATACACCTCCCATCTGGTTTGTGCTTAGTGGGACGATCATTTGCTTTTCAACAGGACAGTGACCCAAAACACACCTCCAGGCTGTATAAGGGCTAGGAGAGTGATGGAGTGTTGCATCAGATGACCTGGCCTCCATAATCACCCGTCTTCCAACCAATTGAGATGGTATGGGAGGAGTTGACCCGCGGAGTGAAGGAAAAGCAGCCAACAAGTGCTCAGCATGTGTGGGAACTCTTCAAGACTGTTGGAAAAGCATTCCTCATGAAGCTGGTTGAGAGAATGAAAAGCTGTCATTCTACAATGTTGAAAAATTAAAACCCTTGAATGAGTAGGTGTCATCTTTTGACTGGTACTGTATGTGTAAATTAGACATTTCTGTACTTTAAAAAAAACATTTCTAAAAACATGTCATTATGGGGTATTTTGTGTAGATAGGTGAGAGAGAAAAAACTATTGAATCCATTTTGATTTCAGGCTGTAACACAACAAAATGTGGAATAAGTTGAGGGGTATGAATACTTTCTGAAGGCACTGTACATGGTAAAAAAATTATATTCATCTGGACAGGTCAAAGCTATGCAGTGCTGTCTCACCAATCAGAAAGGGTGTCGATCAGTGAGGAAGGATGTATTATTAGTATTTTTACCCTCATTCTGTGGTAACAACACCTTCTGTGTGTCCGTTGAATGCACAAATCACCCGCAGGGACAACTATTTCTGTCAGGAAGATGTACATCCATCATTAATCTGCCCTCTCCAACTGGCAGGGTGATGCACGTTATCTGATCAGTAACTCCAAGGACCAGTCCATCAAGCTGTGGGACGTGAGGAAATTCTCCCCCAAGGAGGGCCTGGCGGCCTCGCGGCTGGCCGTTACCCAGCAGAACTGGGACTACCGCTGGCAGCAGGTGCCCCAGAGAGGTGAGAGGCCTGGGGAAGGGGGTTAGGGACATTTGAGGCAAAAAGGTTGTTATACATTACTGGTTCCTCTTCTAGCTTGCACATTAGATTAAGGTACTATGCAAGTATACATGGTTAAATCTATCCAACCATTTTTTTCTATTTATTACACAGTTGAAGTCTGAAGTTTAAATACTTTTAATGACTCCAAACCAAGTGTATTTTTTTCAACCACTCCACAAATGTCTTGTTAACAAACTATGGTTTTGGCAAGTAGGTTAGGACATCTACTTTGTGCATGGCACAAGTCATTTTTCCAACAATTGTTTACAGACAGATTATTTCACTTATAATTCAATGTATCACAATTGCTGTGGGTCAGAAGTTTAGATACACTAAATTTACTGTGCCTTTAAACATCTTGGAAAATTCCAGAAAATGATGTAATGGCTTTAGAAGCTTCTAATTGACATCATTCGAGTCAATTGGAGGTGTACCTGTGGATGTATTTCAATGCCTACCTTCAAACTCAGTGCCTCTTTGCTTGACATGGGAAAATGAAAAGAAATCAGCCAAGACCTCAAAGTCTGGTTCATCATTGGGAGCAATTTCCAAATGCCTGATGGTACCACATTCATCTGTACAAACAATAGTACTCAAGTATAAACACCATGGGACCACGCAGCCTTCATACTGCTCAAGAAGGAGAAGCGTTCTGTCTCCTAGAGATTAACGTATTTTGGTGCGAGAAGTGCAAATCAATCCCAGAACAGCAGCAAAGGACCTTGTGAAGATGCTGGAGGAAACCAGTAGATTGTTTGGACATGGTTAGTATCTATATTCACAGTAAAATGAGTCCTATATCAACAAAACCTGAAAGGCCGCTCAGCAAGGAAGAAGCCACTGCTCCAAAACCGCCATAAAAAAGCTAGACTACCTTTTTGCAACGGCACATGGGGACAAATCGTACTTTTGGAGAAATGTCCTCTGGTCTGACGAAACAAAAATAGAACTGTTTGGCCATAATGACCATCGTTATGGTTGGAGGAAAAGGGGGGGAGGAGAACACCATCCCAATCGTGAAGCACAGGGGTGGCAGCATCATGTTGTGGGGGTGCTTTGCTGCAGGAGGAACGGGTGTACTTCACAAAATAGATGGCTTCATGAGGAAGGAAAATTATGTTGATATATTGAAGCAGCATCTCAAGACATTAGTCAGGAAGTTAATGCTTGGTCGCAAATGGGTCTTCCAAATGGACAATGACCATGAGCATACTTCTAAAGTTGTAACAAAATGGCATAAGGACAACAAAGTCAAGGTATTGGAGTGGCCATCACAAAGCCATGACCTCAATCCCATAAAAAAAAATGTGGACAGAACTGAAAAAGCATGTGTGAGCAAGGAGGCCTATAAACCTGACTCAGTTACACCAGCTCTGTGAGGAGGAATGTGCCAAAATTCACCCAACTTACTGTTGCAAACTTGTGGAAGGCTTCCCGAAACGTTTAAACTATTTTAACTAACTAAGTATGTAAACTTCTAACCCACCGGGAATGTGATGAAAGAAATAAAACCTGAAATCATTCTCTCTACTATTATTCTGACATTTCACATTCTTAAAATAAAGTGGTGATCCTAATTGACCTAAGACAGGGAATTTTTACTAGGATTAAATGTCAGGAATTGTGCAAAACAGAGTTTAAATGTATTTGGCTGAGGTGTATGTAAACTTCTGACTTGTGTGTGTTTATATCATGAAATTGGGATGAAAAAGGGGTAAAAAGTTTATATAGTCTTAAACTTTTTACCCCTTTTTCATCCCAATTTCGTGATATCCAATTGTTACTTTAGTCTTGTCCCATTGCTGTAACTCCCATATGCACTCGGGAGAGGCGAAGGTTGAGAGCCATGCGTCCTCCGAAACAGGACCCTGCCAAGTCGCACTGCCTCTTGACACACTGCTCGCTTATCCCGGAAGCCAGCCGCATCAATGTGTCGGAGGAAACACTGTACAGCTGGTGACCGAAGTCAGCATGCATGCGCCCGGCCTGCCACGTGGAGTCGCTAGAGCATGATGAGACAAGGACATCCCAGCCAGCCAAACCCTCCCCTAACCCAGACGACGCTGGGCTAATTGTGCGCCACCTCATGGGTCTCCCGGTTGGCTGCGACACAGCCTGGGATCGAACCCGGGTGTGTAGTGACGCCTTAAGCACTTCGATGCAGTGCCTTAGACCGCTGTACCACTCGGGAGGCCGATCCAACCATTATTACTACATTTCTTCGAGGATTTGTAGACTAAGTTAGCAGTGGCTTTCGGGCTAGGTTTGGCAACCAGGCTCCCATCACTGGTCTAGATTTAACATTTGCTTTCAGAACATCTCATAACTGCTGCATCAAGTATTGATGACATGGGTCTACCTACAGTTAGGGCAGGGAATTGCCAGGGACCCCTCGATATGATATCACGATACTTAGGTGTATTGCGATTCTATACGTATCACAATTTTATATGTTTTGCTATTTGATTCAGTGATTTTTTTTTTTGCGATTCGATGTTCCATACATATTGCTCATTATATGTCTGCTGCAGAGGGACAAGACAGCCATAACAACATGTTTTGGGGAGGAAAAATTCTCAACATATTGGCTCACCATTTAAAAAAATGTTTAAATCTGAAATCCTTAAGCCATGTCCATTTCCGGTATCATAACGACAAAATCGAATAAAATTGTATTTGTCACATACACATGGTTAGCAGATGTTAATGTGAGTGTAGCGAAATGCTGGGGCTTCTAGTTCCGACAATGCCATAATAACCAACGAGTAATCTAACAATTTCACAACTACCTTATACACACAAGTGTAAAGGAAAAAATATATGAATGAGTCATGGTATAGAACGGCATAGGCAAGATGCAGTGGATGGTATAGAGTACAGTATATACATATTTTTATTTTACCTTTATTTAACTAGGCAAGTCCAGTTAAGAACAAATTCTTATTTTCAATGACGGCCTAGGAACAGTGGGTTAACTGCCTGTTCAGGGGAAGAACGACATATGAGATGAGTAATGTAGCGTATGTAAACATTATTAAGTCGCATTGTTTAAAGTGGCTAGTGATACATTTTTTCCATTATTAAAGTGGCTGGAGTTGAGTCAGTATGTTGGCAGCAGCCACTCAATGTTAGTGGTGGCTGTTTAACAGTCTGATGGCCTTGAGATAGAAGCTGTTTTTCAGTCTCTCGGTCCCTGCTTTGATGCACCTGTACTGACCTCGCCTTCTGGAAGATAGCGGGGTGAACAGGCAGTGGCTCGTGTGGTTGTTGTCCTTGATGATTTTAATGGCCTTCCTGTGACATCGGGTGGTGTAGGTGTCCTGGAGGGCAGGTAGTTTGCCCCCGGTGATGAATTGTGCAGACCTCACTACCCTCTGGAGAGCCTTACGGTTGTGGGCGGAGCAGTTGCCGTACCAGGCGGTGATACAGCCCGACAGGATGCTCTCGATTGTGCATCTGTGAAAGTTTGAGTGCTTTTGGTGACAAGCTGAATTTCTTCAGCCTCCTGAGGTTGAAGAGGCGCTGCTGCGCCTTCTTCACCACGCTGTCTGTGTGGGTAGACCAATTCACTTTGTCCGTGATGTGTACGCTGAGGAACTTAACTTACTACCCTCTCCACCACTGTCCCGTCGATGTGGATAGGGGGGTGCTCCCTCTGCTGTTTCCTGAAGTCCACAATCATCTCCTTTGTTTTGTTTGACGTTGAGTGTGCGGTTATTTTCCTGACACCACACTCCGAGGGCCCTCACCTCCTCCCTGTAGGCAGTCTCGTCATTGTTGGTAATCAAGCCTACCACTGTAGTGTCTTCTGCAAACTTGATGATTGAGTTGGAGGTGTGCATGGCCACGCAGTCGTGGGTGAACAGGGAGTACAGGAGAGGGCTCAGAACTCACCCTTGTGGGGCCCCAGTGTTGAGGATCAGCGAAGTGGAGATGTTGTTACCTACCCTCACCACTTGGGGGCGGCCCGTCAGGAAGTCCAGTACCCAGTTGCACAGGGCGGGGTCGAGACCCAGGGTCTCGTGCTTGATGATGAGTTTGGAGGGTACTATGGTGTTAAATGCTGAGCTGTAGTCAATGAACAGCAGTCTCACAGGTATTCCTCTTGTCCAGATGGGTTAGGGCAGTGTGGTTGCGATTGCGTCGTCTGTGGACCTATTGGGGCGGTAAGCAAATTGGAGTGGGTCTAGGGTGTCAGGTAGGGTGTAGGTGATATGTTCCTTGACTAGTCTCTCAAAGTACTTCATGATGACAGAAGTGAGTGCTACGGGGCGGTAGTCGTTTAGCTAAGTTACCGTAGCTTTCTTGGGAACAGCAACAATGGTGGCCCTCTTGAAGCATGTGGGAACAGCAGACTGGGATAAGAATTGATTGAATATGTCCATAAACACACCAGCCAGCTAGTCTGCGCATGCTCTGAGGATGCGGCTGGGGATGCCGTCTGGACCTGCAGCCTTGCGAGGGTTAACACGTTTAAATGTTTTACTCACGTCGGCTGCAGTGAAGGAGAGTCCGCAGGTTTTGGTAGCGGGCCGTGTCAGTGGCACTGTATTGTCCTCAAAGTGAGCAAAGAAGTTGTTTAGTCTGTCTGGGTGCAAGACATTGTGGTCTGCAACGGGGCTGATTTTCTTTTTGTAATCCGTGATTGACTGTAGACCCTGCCACATACCTCTTGTGTCTGAGCCGTTGAATTGAGACTGCACTTTGTCTCTATACTGACGCTTAGCTTGTTTGATTGCCTTGCGGAGGGAATAGCTACACTGTTTGTATTCGGTCATGTTTCCGGTCACCTTGCCCTGATTAATAGCAGTGGTTCGTGCTTTCAGTTTCGCACGAACAATGCCATCAATCCACGGTTTCTGGTTTGGGAATGTTTTAATAGTTGCTGTGGGTACGTCATCGTTGATGCACTTGCTAATGAACTCGCTCACCGAATCAGCGTATTCGTCAATGTTGTTGTTGACGCAATGCGGAACATGTCCCAGACCATGTGATCGAAGCAATCTTGAAGCGTGGAATCAGATTGCTCGGACCAGCGTTGAACAGACCTGAGCATGGGAGCTTCCTGTTTTAGTCTCTGTCTTTCGGCAGGGAGCAACAAAATGGAGTCGTAGTCAGCTTTTCCGAAAGGAGGGCGGGGGAGGGCCTTATATGCGTCACGGAAGTTAGAATAACAATGATCCAGGGATTTGCCCACCCTGGTAGCACAATCGATATGCTGATAGAATTTAGGGAGTCCTGTAATATAATACCAGCGTTTTGGCTCAATATTCTAAGGTATACACCCCCCCCATCCCTACCTACAGTCAATATTCCCTCTAAGTTGCGAGCGTGCGCAGTAGCCCCGGGACTGCCGTGCAGAAATTGCAGAAATATCAGCCCACGGACAGACAGAATTTGAACTTCACTCAATTCTCTAGAGCAGTGGTCACTAACCGGTCGATCACTATCGTAGTCGATTGCTCAGATTGTCTGCAGAAACGTAGCGGGCATAAAAGAAAGCCACAGCAAAGTTGTTACTGTGAGATTTAAAACCGTTTCAAACATGACTAGAGAGAGACTGTCAACGAATACAGCAAAGAGCTGCTGTTTTTGAGTGAGTTCATGTATAAGTTCTTACTCAGCACTCTCAACACTTTTGTATTCAAAACCTTTATGAGCCATAAAATGCACTTTCTTTCTATAAAAAAGCAGTGCAGCAGTAATGAATTAGTAGGGAAGTGCATCAATAGGCTTGCATTATTAGTGGCTAGGATCTTTTTTAATATCAAGGAATATTTCACGTTCTGTTCATAGGAGTAACAACATGAATTTGTGCTTGAGGCAGGAATAATGCAGTGTGACTCGTGTTGCGCCTTCAGCTGGAAGACTGACCCCTTTTTGGTCAGGGAGAGTGAAGGGATGTTGAGAGGCGGACCCTCAGATTTCTGCTCTCCCTCCGCTGATACTGACCATCAGATGCAGGCACCATCAGCACAGAAAAATAAAAAGCAAATTATTTAAATGTATGCTCACTCAGATGTGCCTCATAAGTAATACAACAACATATCTATTACCGGTGTGATTATATAGCCTACCATAAATGTTTAAATATAATGGTACAAACATCAATGCATTGGCAGGGCAATTCAAGCAAAGCTAATATGCGGTGATAATGTATTAGGCCAATAGCTTACTGCACAAACCTCATTGCTACAGTACTTTTCATTTTTATTTTAATTGGAAAATGTTGAATAGGCTTATGTTTTTTAAAATCAAATCTGAGCGGTTGATCTTGGCTTGCATTTTGACTCTTGTGATATTGACTCAAAAGGTTGGTGACCACTGTTATAGAGTTTTCCCTGTTAACACTATCAACGTTTCCCTTTGCTGTGGAAATTGTGATCGAATCAACGCAATATTAGCTATTTCCAATGCAACATCCCGAAACAAAATTAGCTACTAAACAATTAGCTACTAAACAATAGTCATGGATACCACGAAAAACGGGGTAAAATTCCCTCCAAAAATTTAGAGAAAAAAATGTTATGGGATGCATTTTCTCCATTGTTTTTGATGGTAGTCCACTCTGGTAGGCCTACATTATGATCAAATAGCCACAGTAGCCCACGTGGCCACTGTTAACAGTGACTTAAAGCAGGTACAGCCTCAGTGTTCACAGTAAACACGCGCTGGAAGACCTGAAAATCTGCTCAGTGCCGAGGGAACATTGCCTACAGTATCTTTTGAGCATTTATCCTCTACTACATGTCCTATTGTAAATCTTTGGCCATAAGGCAGCTGTATTTGACTGTGTAAATAGAAGGCGGTGTTGACTGACCTGTCGTTTGCCTGCTGTTCTTCTTTTCGCCTGTCCTCCCAGCCCTGAAGAGACACAAGCTGACCGGCGACACCTCGGTGATGACCTACAGGGGTCACGGTGTTCTGCACACACTCATACGCTGCCGTTTTTCCCCGGAGTTCACCACCGGACAGAGGTTCATCTACACCGGCTGCTCCACTGGGAAGATCATCGGTGGGTCACTATGCCTGGGTGTGGATGTGTTTGTGTGTGTTGAGAGAAATATAGTTTGATTCTGTTTATGTAGAATGCAAAGTGTGTACGTATGTTGGTCTGTATCTGTGGGAGAGAGAAATGGGAGTCAAAAGCATTGTAAAGGGGTTTAACGGACTCTGTGTGTGTCCAGTCTATGACGTGCTGACGGGCAGTGTGGTGACCAGACTCTCTGAGCATGACGCGTGTGTGAGGGACGTCAGCTGGCATCCCTACCAGGACAACATCATCAGCAGCTCCGTAAGTCTCTAGCTGGCTCTGCTCCACTTCACTGAGGGGATGGCTTCAATTCAGGAAGTTAATTTAGACCATTCAGAATACCTATCTCATTAAATCAATGTGCTTGTAAGTTCTCTTATCTTTCCTGTTATTTAACATATTGTTCCTTTTCCTCCCTCTTATTCCCACTTCACTCATTATTTTTGTCTTTCTCTCCCTCAATCTTTATTTAATTTTTTTCACAGTGGGACGGAGCAGTGCGTGTTTGGGAGCACAGGCAGACCCACCCACTGGATGAGGAGAGGGAGAGGGACTGAAAGAAGGACTGGAAGTGATGATGTCATAGGTATGGGATAGCCTGACCGTGTCAGTCAATGACATCACTCTGGGGAGAGGTGGAACCACAACAGAGGGAGAGAGCGAAACAACAAGCTCAGAGCGAACCGTGAAATCTCATTGATTCAATGCTGGATAACAATAATTATAGTGTGATTGTGAAGTGTTAATCTCCCAATTCTACCTTCTTACTTCTCTGTGTTGGTGCAGAAGCCATTATTACCCCCGTATTCGCCAATCTGCAGAGAACGGCAACATTTTTAGCGAGACAGTTGAGGCATTGTCTTCTGACAGGTGGTGGTATTCCTACACAGCACTAGT
Source organism: Oncorhynchus nerka (assembly GCF_034236695.1). Taxonomy (NCBI): domain Eukaryota; kingdom Metazoa; phylum Chordata; class Actinopteri; order Salmoniformes; family Salmonidae; genus Oncorhynchus; species Oncorhynchus nerka. The sequence continues at coordinate 25,383,805 of NC_088401.1, read as the reverse complement.
CCTTCTACCGACAGTGCAGACGGAACCATGCTATCTAACTTTAAGACCATGACAGTTAAGAAGAGTTGATGTCTCTCCTCATGCAAGTATAGGCTAAAGAAGGCTGCAGCCTTTTCTAAGTTGGGCTGGAGTCTTTTATGCAGAACCTATTAAAGCTCAAAGCTAACTAAATGCTTGCTCCGCGAGCCCCCAACAAGCCTCTTAACAACTGTATGTTTTTGTTGCTTTGAGTAAAAAGCATCACCCAAATAATGTATACTGTATGTAGACGGAAACAATGTTATAAATTACAGGCAAATTGTGAACAGCCACAAAGACTTGTGACAATTCTGTATAAGATATAATACTTTAATGGTATTAATGTCCATGGGTAAGAATAACTTATTTTGGAGTCCAACAATTCCAATTCAGATATTTGAATGTGTGAATAATGTGTGTTGGGGTTTAAGACACAGTGAAGGGTTGGGAGATGTGTGTGTGCACGTGTGGATACCCACTGGGCAAAAACTGGTTAAATCAACGTTGTTTCCACGTAAAAACAATTTATGTGAAGTTGAATCGACATGGAAAACTGATTGGATTTACAAAAAGTCATCAACCTAAGGGAATTTAATATTGTTTTCACCAAACTTTTAACCTAAATCCGATGATGAAATGCTTTGTTGATTTCACGTTGAATTCACATTTGCTGACAACTCAAACCAATTGTAAATCAAAACTAGACATTAACTAGACATCTGCCCAGTAGGTACACACATATTAATGTTTGTATGTTGTTTGACTGTGTGTTTATATCGATGTTCATGTTCCAATCTCAATTGTTTTACAATATCAATAAAACATTTATTTGAACATATTCACCAGAGTTATTTTGTAGAAGTACATAACCTGCCAAATACAGTCGTCAGAAATAATATGAAGGGAATTGCCAGATTGATATCAGGAAAGGTTATCTGATAACAACTGTAATTGTTACTACTTCAGTCATCTGTCTTTGCAGTAATTTGCTTTACAGATGGATTTTCACAAAAGTCGCTGCTTGAGCAATAAGAAGCAAGAGGGGATTTTTTTTTTTTATAGCATAACAGCGTTAAATTAATGCATAGCCAACCACAGCTAACAGACAATTAGTTGCTATAGAGCCACATCATAGGTCCGTGGGGGGTATTGTAACGGCAGGAATGTTGTTTGAACTCTAATATTCGAGTCAGATTTCTTGGCACTCAGAGAGCAAGGGAGGAGAACGAGTGAACAATTAACACATATATAGGATTGGAGCTGTCTGGAGACTGGCCTCTGAGGTTATTAGTAAGTATCTCTGAGATAAACCACCAGGGGCTCGTATCTGAATGAATACAGGCAGATGTTAAGTGGTGGGATACATGGAGCAGCATATAATGGAATGTTAAGTGGTGGAATGAGTTTTAGAGAATGCTCTGTGAGGCATGTGTTGCTTGTGACAAACACAGACAGCACGGATGGATTCAAATAAGCTTTGACATCGACATCTGAGCATTTGAATGAAGGGCCTAGAAAAGAGGACTTGGCCAAAAAAAGAGACTGGCTTTTACTCTAAATGTATTAACAATTTTTGTGACATATGACACAATTATACTTACATCACAATACTGGTGTACGAAGAGTATTGTACTGTATTGCATTAGTACAGTACCAACGCTGGTTGGAAACATTTCACAATCTATTAGGCTGATCTTGTGTGCAGTGCCAGATTAAGAAATCATAGGCCCAGGCACACCATTTTCTGTAAACAAATCTGCACCAAGATGCAATCCAATGTGTGGTAAAATGTACTGTTGAAGAGAAAGGCACTTTATAATAAAGCCATAATAACATTTGCAATGTGGCATAGGCTACAGTTGAGCAGAGGCGTTTTTCGGATTTCTGAGTTTAAATGTATAGAGATAAAGTAGAGGGAACACTGGAACACCAATGATAGGAGTGTATAGGACAGCACTGAACAAATAAAGCTGTAGTACATACAGTGAGGCAAAAAAGTATTTAGTCAGCCACCAATTGTGCAAGTTCTCCCACTTAAAAATATGAGAGGCCTGTAATTTTCATCATAGGTACACTTCAACTATGACAGACAAAATGAGGGGGGAAAATCATATTGTAGGATTTTAAATTTATTTGCAAAATATGGTGGAAAGTAAGTATTTGGTCAATAACAAAAGTTTCTCAATACTTTGTTATATACCCTTTGTTGGCAATGACAGAGGTCAAACGTTTTCTGTAAGTCTTCACAAGGTTTTCACACACTGTTGCTGGTATTTTGGCCCATTCCTCCATGCAGATCTCCTCTAGAGCAGTGATGTTTTGGGGCTGTTGCTGGGCAACACAGACTTTCAACTCCCTCCAAAGATTCTCTATGGGGTTGAGATCTGGAGACTGGCTAGGCCACTCCAGGACCTTGAAATGCTTCTTACGAAGCCACTCCTTCGTTGCCCGGGCGGTGTGTTTGGGATCATTGTCATGCTGAAAGACCCAGCCACGTTTCATCTTCAATGCCCTTGCTGATGGAAGGAGGTTTTCACTCAAAATCTCACGATACATGGCCCCATTCATTCTTTCCTTTACACGGATCAGTCGTCCTGGTCCCTTTGCAGAAAAACAGCCCCAAAGCATGATGTTTCCACCCCCATGCTTCACAGTAGGTATGGTGTTCTTTGGATGCAACTCAGCATTCTTTCTTTCCAAATACTCTCTAGCAAACTTCAGATGGGCCTGGACATGTACTGGCTTAAGCAGGGGGACACGTCTGGCACTGCAGGATTTGAGTCCCTGGCAGCGTATGTTACTGATGGTAGGCTTTGTTACTTTGGTCCCAGCTCTCTGCAGGTCATTCACTAGGTCCCCCCGTGTGGTTCTGGGATTTTTGCTCACCGTTCTTGTGATCATTTTGACCCCACGGGGTGAGATCTTGCGTGGTGCCCCAGATCAAAGGAGATTATCAGTGGTCTTGTATGTCTTCCATTTCCTAATAATTGCTCCCACAAGTTGATTTCTTCAAACCAAGCTGCTTACCTATTGCAGATTCAGTCTTCCCAGCCTGGTGCAGGTCTACAATTTTGTTTCTGGTGTCATTTGACAGCTCTTTGGTCTTGGCCATAGTGGAGTTTGGTGTGTGACTGTTTGAGGTTGTGAACAGGTGTCTTTTATACTGATAAGTTCAAACAGGTGCCATTAATACAGGTAACGAGTGGAGGACAGAGGAGCCTCTTAAAGAAGAAGTAACAGGTCTGTGAGAGCCAGAAATCTTGCTTGTTTGTAGGTGACCAAATACTTATTTTCCACCATAATTTGCAAATAAATTCATTAAAAATCCTACAATGTGATTTTCTGGATTTTTTTTCTTCTCATTTTGTCTGTCGTAGTTGAAGTGTACATATGATGAAAATTACAGGCCTCTCATCTTTTTAAGTGGGAGAACTTGCACAATTGGTGGCTGACTAAATACTTTTTTGCCCCACTGTACTCCATAACAGAGTACACTCTCGGCCAACAGGAAGAGGATGATTAAAAAAATTGAACACCTAAAGATGTGACTGAAGAAAAGAGAATAGAAACAACGGACCGAAAGATTGAAGACAAAATCAAATGGAATTTTTTAAAATGAACATAAGTAAACTACACCAATGGCTAAGGAACAGAGCTGACCAGGAAAGCTTGTCATGTTTCTCAACACAGTTCTGGTGGTTGTGACAGACCTTTGGGCTGGACTGCTTGGTAGTGCCATATTCAGACACCCTTTTCACCTCCTGTTGTCAGGCTTGGTTCTGTTTGGACCAGTGCGGAGTCTGTGGGTGTCCAAGTACAGCATCTTTGCAAACAGAAACCACTACCTCTGCAGGTGAGAAGACTGTCGCGACATAGACCAACACCAAACAGTATTATGGGGATTAAACGGGCATGATATAAAATATTGGAGAGAGTAGATAAGTTACATTATTTTTCTCTTACTGTTGCTTTGTGATCAATGAATGTATTCTTTATGCTACCTGATTTCACACAGATAATATTCACCAAGTATCCATACCATCTAGTTCTGTCCCGAGCTATATAGCCATCTTACATTACTGTAGAAGTCTGCTTTGAATTCTCTCAGGATGTTCCTGTGATCATGCTGGGGTTGGGCCTGTGTCTTCACGGACTCCTTCCTCTTCTCCATCTGTCGATAGCCCCCTCTCTCCCTTCGCCACCTCTCACAGATAGCTGTCATGGGAGTGCTGTGGTGGTGCTGTCACCATCTTCTGACTCTGCTGGAGAATGCAGCAGGTAGCGGCTACAAGCCAATGCCTGCTACACTGGATGGGGGCCTGAATCTGGGCCAGGGAACCAGTGTCCCAGGTCAGTCTTTACTCTTGCTCCATGAGGGCAAGGCCTCATGCCTGAAAACAGGCATGCTGTTGCGAGGCTTGGAGGTCTCAGAGGACACCCTCCTCCTCTGCTGCCTCCTCCTGGCCGAGGAGACTGCCATATTGGGGCCCTACCTGGCCCTAGGAGGGCCTGCTCTGTGTCTCCCTGCGGGGCTTGTGGCTGATCATGCTGTTCTGTCTGCTGGCTCACTTACCATAGGTTCCCCTCCCAGCTGCTGGGGGGAGCTCTAGGATATCTGGGCTGGAGGGGGCTGTAGCAGGGCTGGTATCATTTGCAACCCAGGTGATGCTGTCCTGGGTGGCCTGGAGAGGGACTACTCACCACCACTCAGAGAGCAGTGAGAGAGATGTCCATGACGTGTGGAGGCACTGACCAGGCACTGACCAAAAAATGTATGTCTTAGGATAAGAAAAGTTATGATTTTTGGTTGCGCTTTTCTGGTGCTTTATATTCAATGGGATAACTCCTAACACCAATAAGATCGAATTGGATAACAGGACGATGACGTACATTACCACAGGATGGAGTAAAGTCTCAAATTTTTCACGTTTCCTAAACAAAATATTTAAATACTTTCATATCTCACCTTGAGGCAAAAAAGCACAACTCACTTCATATGTCAGTTATCACTGCTTTATTTTGAAATCTGAATAAAAATGATTGTGTAATACAGCAGGGTTATTTTTATCATTGATGAAAATGAAAACGTTTTAAATGAACTGTCTGAATGTATTCAGTTACCCAACAATCATCTTAACATGTTGCACTACACGATTTGTATCATAACCAGTGAATGGTTGAGTAGGTGTATTGCCGTCTCCAGTGCACATACAACAGTCAGTTGATCATCAGTAGATGAGGGCTTTGCAGTCCCCTCTGGGCTTCTTGATCTTGTCATAGTTCTTGTTAATTATGTCCAACAGCACGGCCTGGTGAGTGGGTGACAGAAATAGCAGGGTAATTACATCACTGAAATATTTCATCATCACTTACACCATCCTTTCATGTCAAGGGCATCAAACAGTGGAAGATGTCAGGGTAGGTAAGTACAATGAAAATAGCAGGAGGCATTGTAATTATCGACTCAATCAATTTGTTAACAGGGTAAGATTTCCAATGACAACTTGAGGTCTCTTGAGGTTAATACTTGTTCACACTGGTAAATGTTATTCAACTCTGGGTTGAACATTATGGGGATGCTGAGCACTTGAACTCTAATGAAGGGAAAAAAGGAATGATACATCAGGCATCTTGGCTTACATAAGTGTTGCGGATCTCCAGAACCACAATGCGCAGCTCACAGTACTGGTACTGGTCCAGCTCATGCACCAGCTGCCTGTAGTCTCCCTTGAGTTATAAGTATACGCAATATGGTTAACACACACACACCAATGAAAGTGAGCATGTGCATGCACACACACACACACACACACACAAAACACAGAGTTAAACTAACCACATGTGGCTCTTTTGAGGCCTTGTCAACAGCATCCCCTCTCTCACTGTAGTACCTGACAACACATCAAATAATAAAGGTGTGTGTTAGTCACATTAACACATTGATTACATACATAATTAAGATAGTATGCAGGTAAAGAGTAATTACACAACTAATTGAAATTATTTTGGTCTATGTCTCTTACTTTGAGATCTGTGTCTGGAATCCCTCAATCTTTGTGCGAGTGTTGGTCAACAATTCAAAAACTTTTTCCTGTGGAAAAACATTCATGAAAATAGGCCTGCACAGGTAACAAACATAATATGATAATATGAATGACTATAATATATATATATATATATATAACAGATATGACAATATCTTAGTCATCTCAGAAATTCATAACACTGACCTGCACAGCTACCCCAAAGTTGTTCCCATCTTCAATTTTGGGAATCTGAAGTTGCACCCACATTGACACCTGCCAGAGCAAGAGATTATAGAATGTATGTATTTCTATACACACTTGCCTTACAATTACACATGCCTTCTCACCTATTTAGCAATAGAGATGTGCTAGTGAATCTTAGATGTAAAATAACCGTTTGGCCAATACAGAGTAACAGAGACAAAAGGCTGACTGACAGTGTTGAGTTTCTCCTTCAGTATCTGGATCTGAGGCTTGATCTCCTTCAGAAGACTTTCCACTCTCTCGTTGCAGGGGATCGGACCACAGGCAGGCCCTAGGGAAAAACACCATCAGAAAACCCAGAGTAGGACAAAGCTATCCCAATGCACTGATCTAAGATTTGATTTGTGTGTCCCCTCTAATGGTTCAAAGTTCAGACGCAGCTACTTTAAACGGAGCATACAAAACATTAAGAACTCTTTCCATGACATAGACTGACTAGGTGAATACAGGTGAAAGCAATGATCCCTTATTGATGTCACTTGTTTAAATTCACTTCAAATTAGTATATGAAGGGGAGGAGACAGGTTAAAGAAGGATGTTTAAGCCTCAAGACAATTGAGACATGGTTTGTCTATGTGTGACATTCAGAGGGTGAATGGGTAAGACAAAATATTTAAGTGCCTTTGAACAAGGCATGGTAGTATGTGCCAGGCGCACCGGTTTGGGTCAAGACTGCAACGCTGCTGGGTTTTTCACACTCAACAGTTTCCTGTGTGTATCAAGAATGGTCCACCACCCAAAGGACATCCAGCCAATGACAACTGTGGGAAGCATTGGAGTCAACATGGGCCAGCATGCCTGTGGAATGCTTTCGACACCTTATAGAGTCCATGCCCCGACGAATTGAGGCTGTTCTGAGGGCATAAGGGGGGGTGCAACTTAATATTAGGAAGGTGTTCATACGGTTTGGTATATTTCAATATCAAACCATTTCTGGGTAATAATTAAGTACCTTACTGTGATTGTTTTACATTAAAATGGTAAAAAATAAACAAAAGTAGCTTAGCAAAAAGCAATTTCTCAAGAAAGAATTTTGCTAGGACTGTCTGGCAGTGGTCTGAAGAGGGAGGGGAAAACTAGCTGTTATTGGCAGAGAGGTTTGTAACTCTTTCTTATTGGTCTATTCCCAAATTTACCACCTGATGATATCACCAGGCAGGCCAAAACTCCATCCCACCAAAACAGGATGAAATTATTCCAACCTAAGTGTGGAAATATATATAAAACACAGGTAAATCACATTTTTGACTGCATTGGGCCTTTAAAGTGTCAATCTAGTCTAATGTTCACCTCATTTAACCTGATTTACTTAATAAAATGTATATCTCAAAAGGTGGTCAAGGTATGTCATGACATAGCACAAGTGGGGATATCGTTTTTCAACAGTAAAAGTACAAAAATCTCTGGAGGATGTTTTTAAGATTAGGAGATGATCCCAGATCTGTACATACAGCAATTTAACAACTAACTGTGGTGGTACATCAGTGGTATTGTGTCTTTACCTGCATCGTCATCTTCTTTATCGCTGTCCTTGTCTTTCTTTCCTTCCTTTGCTTCTTTCTGACAAAAAAAAAGAGGAACGGGGTAAAGGATTTGCAAGATTCATCAATTTGCATGGTTGATACTACTTTTAATGATTCCAGTGTAATCCAAGGGGTTAATCATGATATAATGCTGAATTAGTGAAATGTATGTACCTCCTCTTTCTTCTTTCTCTTTGCCTCTTCTTTAGCTGGGTCTGGCATTGGGATGTCCAGAGGTGACTTCAGCGCTGCCAGGCCATCAGTGCTAAAGGATTTCTGGGGTCCATTTCAAGAGGTATGAATGATAAACAAAGCATTGACAAACAGCTCGTATTTGTCTACTTACAATAGCATTGCGTCAATGTATCTGGACTGAAATCGAAAAGGTGTTTTTTTCATAGTCAACATCTGTCCATACCTTCAATAGCATCTCCATCTCTGCAATCTTCTGAGGGAAGAATGATGTGACCAGGGTCTCTGCCTATAACGCGCAGGAAATACATCAGTTACCAACGTTGGACATAGTCATGATTACCATCTAAAATGTGCTTATTAGACTATCAAAAATAAATATGTCAATTACCTCTTTAGTGAGCTGAGTGCAGAAGTCATCGACCTAGGAAATTGAAACCAAAGAAATACGATGTATTTATTTTTGTAAATGAAACTGTATGCAAGGCACAGCAGCAAACCCAACTCCCACTGTCTCTACTTTACACCTGACTACGATAGCCGGGGTAAGGTCACCTGATGTGGCCTCACCTGGATCTACTGTTGGTCTAATTATCAAAACGCCTTGAAGATCATCAGGGCTGGTGAATTATCTAAACACACATTATATTGGTAGGCTACAGCCATGAATGATTCTAGGTTACATTTGGCTTCTGTTTGTTATTACACTTATGACATTTAAATTGACAACCTACCATCTTCTTGGACTCCGGGCGAATGTCTATGGAAGTCATCTTGTGTGATGGGAATATATTTATTTGATAGTCAAAAAATACCCGTTTCAATGCAATAATAGGCAATAATTAAATAGTTGAAAGAATGCGCGATTATCCTAAATGTCTAATTGTACACAACGCGGAAAACAGTCGCAGTTAGTCAGCACAAAAAGTGAAAATGAAAGCAAGTAAACACTTTTCAGTGTTCCGTACTTTCCAGTTTTGAAGCTCAAGATGCAGAATCGTGGGATTTGTAGTTTAATTGTGGGTTTAATAACCTGCCTGCAGACACCATTCCCTCCATTTAATGAGTTTGACACCCATGCTATAGAAAGCAATAGTAATGGCGTCTTTTTGTAGGCACGAACGCAAAAAGCCTATGGGGAAATTAAACGAAGGACCACTGCGATGTTGGGGTCAAAACCTTGAATGGCACTTCGGTGCTCACACATTCTAGTGTGTAACTCCCCTGAGGTCTCTCCAACACAAATTAACCAGCAATCGTGTAGATCACATTGTGAGAATTTCAATTTATGGTAATTTAGATTTTTATGGATTTGATCCAGCAACCTTTTGGTTACTGGCCCAACACTAACTGCTGTACTTTAAAGTACTACTGAAGTCATTTTTGTGGGTATATGTACTTTACTATTTATATTTTTGACAACTTTTACTTTACTACATTCCTGAACAAAATAATGTACTTTTTACTCCATACATTGTCCCTGACAACCAAAAGTACATTTTGAATGCTTAGCAGTACAAGAAAAGGGTGAAATTTACGCATTTATCAAGAGAACGCGTGAAATGGTGCCATCTGCTTTGCTTAATATAAGGAATTTGAAATTATTTATACTTTTACTTTTGATACTTAAGTATATTTTAGCAATTACATTTACTTTTGATACTTAAGAACAGTTGAAGTCAGAGGTTTAGCCTAAAACATTTCAACTCAGTTTTTCACAATTCCTGACACTTAATCCTAGTACAAATTCCATGTTTTAGGTCAGTTAGGATCACCACTTTATTTTAAGAATGTGAAATGTCAGAATAATAGTAGAGAGAATGATTTATTTCAGCTTTTATTTCTGTCATCACATTCC